>NW_027141451.1:0-74303 GCF_036365525.1 Heterodontus francisci
TGGCAGTTAGAGGGGGCGGGGAGTTGGGACGGTGAGTGGGGGCTGGGAGTGGGGGCGGGGAGTGGGGGCGGGAGTGGGGACGGTTAGTGGGTAGGGGAGTTGGGACAGGGAGTGGAACGGGAGTGGGGACGGCGAGTGGGACGGCGAGTGGGACGGGGCGTGGGGACGGTGAGTGATGCGGGGAGTGGGGGCGGGGACTGGGGGTGGGGGTGGGGACGGGGGGTGGGGACGGGGAGTGGGTGTGGGGAGTGGGAGTGTGAACGGGGAGTGTGGGAGACTGAGTGGGGAGTCTGAGTGGGGACGGGGAGTAGGGACGGGGAGTGGGACGGGGAGTGGGGACGGTGAGTGGGGACGGAGAGTGGGGACGGAGAGTGGGGACGGAGAGTGGGGACGCAGAGTGGGGATGGAGAGTGGGGACGGTGAGTGGGGATGGTGAGTGGCTACGGGAAGTGGGTCGGGGATTGGGGACGGGGAGTGGGGACGGTTAGTGGGGGCGGGGAGTGGGGGCGGGGAGTGTGGGGGCGGGGAGTGGGTGCCGGAGTGGGGCCGGGAGTGGGGGCCGTTAGTGGGGGCGGGGAGTGGGGACGGTTATTGGGGATGGGGAGTGGGGACGGGGGTGCAGGCGGGGTGTGGGGAGTGGGGACGGGCCGTGGGGACGGGGGGTGGGGAGGGTGAGTGGGGAGGGTGAGTGGGGAGGGTGAGTGGGGAGTGGAGAGGGAGGGGGAGAGGGGACGGTGAGTGGGGTGGGTGAGTGGGGAGTGTGAGTGGGGACGGGGAGTGGGGACGGGGAGTGGGACGGGGAGTGGCGACGGGTAGTGGGGGCGGGGAGTGGCGACGGTTATTGGGGCGGGAGTGGGGACGGTGGGTGGGGATGGGGGTGCGGGCGGGGGTGGGGAGTATGGAGTGGGGACGGGGAGTCGGGGACGGGGAGTGGGGACGGGGAGTGGGACGGTTTGTGAGCGCGGGGAGTGGGGACGGGGGGTGGGGACGGGGGGTGGGGACGGGGAGTGGGACGGGGAGTGGGGACGGGGAGTGGGGACGGTGAGTGTGGACGGGGAGTGGGGGTGGTTAGTGGGTGCGGTTAGTGGGGGCGGTTAGTGGGGACGGTTAGTGGGGACGGTTAGTGGGGACGGTTATTGGGGGCGGGAGTGGGGCGGGAGTGGGGGCGGGAGTGGGGGCGGGGAGTGGGGGCGGGGAGTGGGGGCAGGGAGTGGGGGACGGTGGGTGGGACGGGGTGTGCGGGCGGGGGGTGCGGACGGGGAGTGGGGACGGTTAGTGGGGACGTTTATTGTGGGCGGGGTGTGGGGACAGCGGGTGGGGACGGGGTGTGGGGGACGGGGTGTGGGGACGGGGGGTGGGGACGGGGAGTGGGGACGGGGGGTGGGGACGGGGAGTGGGGACGGGGAGTGGGGACGGGGAGTGGGGACGGGGAGTGGGGACGGGGAGTGAGTAGTGGGGACGGCGAGGGGACGGCGAGTGGGGACGGCGAGTGGGGACGGCTGGTGGGGACGGTTAGTGGGACGGTTAGTGGGGACGGTTAGTGGGGACGGTTAGTGGGACGGATTGTGGGGACGGGGAGAGGGGGCGGCGGATGGGGGCGGGGGTTGGGGGCCGGGCTGGGGGCGGGGGCTGGGGCGGGGGGTGGGGAGTGGGGAGTGGGGAGGGCGAGTGGGGATGGGGCGTGGGGACGGCGAGTCGGGACGGGGCGTGGGGACGGCTGAGTGGGGACGGGGAGTGGGGGACGGCGAGTGGGGACGGGGAGTGGGGACGGCGAGTGGGGACGGCGAGTGGGACGGGCAGTGGGGACGGGCAGTGGGGACGGGCAGTGGGGACGGGGCGTGGGGACAGGGCGCGGGGACGGGGCGCGGGGACGGGGCGCGGGGACGGGGCGCAGGGACGGTGAGCGGGGACGGTGAGCGGGGACGGTGAGCGGGGACGGTGAGCGGGGACGGGGCATGGGGACGGGGCATGGGGACGGGGCGTGGGGACGGGGAGTGGGACGGGGAGTGGGGACGGAGAGTGGGACGGTGAGTGGGGACGGGGAGTGGTGACGGGGAGTGGGGACGGTTATTGGAGCGCGGAGTGGGGGCGGGGAGTGGGGGCGGGGAGTGGGACGGGGAGTGGGGACGGGAGTGGGGACGGGGAGAGGGGACGGGGAGAGGGGACGGGGAGAGGGGACGGGGAGTGGGACGGGGAGTGTGGACGGTGAGTGGGGACGGCGAGTGAGGGTCGGGCGTGGGGACGGGGCGTGGGACGGGAGAGGGGGCGGTTAGAGGGGGCGGGAGTTGGGACGGTTAGTGGGGCGGGGAGTGGGGGAGGTGAGTGGGGACGGTTAGTGGGTAGGGGAGTTGGGACGGTGAGAGGGGACGGGGAGTGGGGACGGGGAGTGGGACGGTGAGTGGGGACGGGGAGTGGGGACGGGGAGTGGGGACGGGGAGTGGGGACGGGGAGTGGGACGGGGCATTGGGACGGGGAGTGCGGACGGAGAGTGGGGACGGTGAGTGCGGACGGAGAGTGGGGACGGTGAGTGGGGACGGTGAGTAGGGACGGTGAGTGGGGACGGTGAGTGGGCACGGGGAGAGGGGACGGGGCGAGGGACGGGGAGAGGGGACGGGGAGAGCGGACAGTTAGTGGGGTAGGGGAGTGGGGATGGGGAGTGGGGACGGTGAGTGGGGACGGTGAGTGGAGACGGGGAGAGGGGGCGGTTAGAGGGGCGGGGAGTTGGGACGGTTAGTGGGGGCTGGGAGTGCGGGCGGGAGGTGGGGACGGGGAGTGGGGAGTGGGGACGGTGAGTGGGGACGTTGAGTGGGGACGGGGAGAGGGGACGGGGAGTGGGGAGTCTGAGTGGGGACCGGGAGTGGGACGGGGAGTGGGGACGGGGAGTGGGGACGGGGAGTGGGGTCGGGGGGTGGGGTCGGGGGGTGGGGTCGGGCGGTGGGGACGGGGGGTGGGGACGGGGGGTGGGGACGGGGTGTGGGGACGGGGTGTGGGGACGGGGGCTGGGACGGGGGGTGGGTACGGAGAGTGGGGAGGGTGAGTGGGAGGGTGAGTGGGGAGGGTGAGTGGGAGGGTGAGTGGGGAGGGGTGAGTGGGGAGGTTGAGTGGGGAGGTTGAGTGGGGAGGTTGAGTGGGGAGGGGGAGTGGGGAGGGTGAGAGGGGAGGGTGATTGGGGAGGGGTGATTGGGGAGGGTGTGTGGAGAGGGTGAGTGGGGAGGGGGAGAGGGACGGGGAGAGGGTACGGAGAGAGGGGACGGGAGAGGGGACGGAGAGTGGGGACGGAGAGTGGGATGGAGAGTGGGGACGGAGAGTGGGGACGGCAGACGGGACGGGGAGAGGGGACGGAGAGTGGGGACGGAGAGTGGGGATGGAGAGTGGGGACGGAGAGTGGGGACGGTGAGTGGGGACGGAGAGTGGGGACGGAGAGTGGGGACGGAGAGTGGGGACGGGGAGTGGGGACGGGGAGTGGGGACGGGGAGTGGGGACGGGGAGTGGCTACAGTGAGTGGGGACGGGGAGTGGGGACGGGGAGTGGGGACGGGGAGTGGGTACGGGGTGTGGGGACGGGGTGTGAGAACGGGGTGTGGGGTCGGGGAGTGGGGGCGGGGAGTGGGGGCGGGGGAGTTGGGGCGGGGAGTTGGGGCGGGGAGTGGGGACGGGGAGTGGGGACGGGGCGTGGGGAAGGGGTTTGGGGACTGGGCGTGGGGACGGGGCGTGGGGACGGGGCGGGGAGTGGGGAGTGGGGAGACTGAGTGGGGAGTCTGAGTGGGGACGGGGAGTGGGGAGTCTGAGTGGGGACGGGCAGTGGGGACGGGCAGTGGGGACGGGCAGTGGGACGGGGAGTGGGGACGGTGAGAGGGGACGGGGAGTGGGGACGGGGAGTGGGGACGGGGAGTGGGGACGGGGGGTGGGGACGGGGAGTGGGGACGGGGCGTGGGGACGGGGCGTGGGGAAGGGGATTGGGGACGGGGCGTGGGGACGGGGCGTGGGGACGGGGCGTGGGGACGGGGAGTGGGGACGGGGAGTGGGGACGGGGAGAGGGGACGGGGAGAGGGGACGGGGAGAGGGGACGGGGAGAGGGGACGGTTAGTGGGGTCGGGGAGTGGGGTCGGGAGTGGGGACGGTGAGTGGGGACGGTGAGTGGGTGACGGGGAGTGGGGACAGGGAGTGGGAAGGTTAGTGGGGACAGTTAATGGGGGCAGGCAGTGGGGACGGTTAGTGGGGGCGGGGAGTGGGGGCGAGGAGTGGGGACGGTGGGTGGGGACGGGGAGTGGGGACGGAGAGTGGGGACGGCGAGTGAGGTCGGGCGTGGGGATGGGGCGTGGGGACGGGGAGTGGAAACGGGGAGAGGGGGCGGTTAGATGGGGGCGGGGAGTGGGGGCGGGGAGTGGGGGCGGTTAGTGGTTAGGGGAGTTGGGACGGGGAGTGGGGACGGTGAGAGGGGACGGGGAGTGGGGACGGTGAGTGGGGACGGTGAGTGGGGACGGGGAGTGGGGACAGGGAGTGGGGAGGGCATGGGAGGGATGGGACGGGGAGTGCGGACGGAGAGTGCGGACGGAGAGTGCGGACGGAGAGTGCGGACGGAGAGTGGGGACGGTGAGTGGGGACGGTGAGTGGGGACGGTGAGTGGGGACGGGGAGTGGGGACGGTGAGAGGGACGGGGAGTGGGACGGTGAGAGGGGAAGGTGAGAGGGGACGGTGAGTGGGGACGGTGAGTGGGGACGGTGAGTGGGGACGGTGAGTGGGGACTGTGAGAGGGGATGGGGAGTGGGGACGGGGAGTGGGGACGGTGAGAGGGGACGGGCATGGGGACGGGGAGTGCGGACGGTGAGTGGGGACGGTGTGTGGGGACGGTGAGTGGGGACGGTGAGTGGGGACGGGGAGTGGGGACGGGGAATGGGGACGGGGAGTAAGGACGGGAGTGGGGACGGTTAGTGGGGACGGTTGGTGGGGACAGTGTGTGGGGACGGGGAGTGGGGACGGAGAGTGGGGACGGTGGGTGGGGACGGGGAGTGGGGACGGAGAGTGGGGACGGCGAGTGAGGACGGGGCGTAGGGACGGGGAGTGGAGACGGGGAGAGGGGGCGGTTAGAGGGGGCGGGGAGTTGGACGGTGAGTGGGGGCTGGGAGTGGGGGCGGGGAGTGGGGGCGGGGAGTGGGGACGGTTAGTGGGTAGGGGAGTTGGGACGGGGAGTGGGAACGGGGGAGTGGGGACGGCGAGTGGGGACGGGGCGTGGGGACGGTGAGTGGATGCGGGGAGTGGGGGCGGGGACTGGGGGCGGGGGTGGGGACGGGGGTGGGGACGGGGAGTGGGTGTGGGGAGTGGGGAGTGTGAACGGGGAGTGGGGAGATGAGTGGGGAGTCTGAGTGGGGAGTCTGAGTGGGGACGGGGAGTAGGGACGGGGAGTGGGACGGGGAGTGGGGACGGGGAGTGGGGACGGGGAGTGGGAGTGGGGAGTGGGGAGGGGTGAGTGGGGAGGGTGAGTGGGGAGGGTGAGTGGGGACGGGGAGTGGGGACGGGGAGTGGGGACGGGGTGTGGGGACGGGGGTGTGGGACGGGGAGTGGGGTCGGGGAGTGGGGTCGGAGAGTGGGGTCGGGGAGTGGGGTCGGGGAGTGGGGTCGGGGAGTGGGGGCGGGGAGTGGGGCGGGGAGTGGGGACGGGGCGTGGGGACGGGGCGTGGGGACGGGGCTTGGGGACGGGGCGTGGGGACGGGGCGTGGGGACGGGGAGTGGGGACGGGGAGTGGGGACGGGGAGTGGGGACGGGGAGTGGGGAAGGGGAGTGGGGACGGGGAGTGGGGAGTCTCAGTGGGGATGGAGAGTGGGGAGTCTGAGTGGGGACGGAGAGTGGGAGTCTGAGTGGGGACGGGGAGTGGGGACGGGGAGTGGGGACGGGGAGTGGGGACGGGAGTGGGACGGGGAGTGGGGACGGGGAGTGGGGAGTGGGGATGGTGAGTGGGGAGTGGGGACGGTGAGTGGGGACATTGAGTGGGGACGGGGAGAGGGGACGGGGAGTGGGGAGTCTGAGTGGGGACGGGGAGTGGGGACGGGGAGTGGGGACGGGGAGTGGGGACGGGGAGTGGGGACGGGGAGTGGGGAAGGGGAGTGGGGAAGGGGAGTGCAGAAGGGGACTGGGGACGGGGAGTGGGGACGGGGAGTGGGGTCGGGGAGTGGGGACGTTCAGTGGGGACGTTCAGTGGGGACGGGGAGTGGGGACGGGGAGTGGGGTCGGGGAGTGGGGTCGGGGAGTGGGGGCGGGCAGTGGGGTCAGGGAGTGGTGTCGGGGAGTGGGGACGGGGGGTGGGGACGGGGGGTGGGGACGGGTGGTGGGGACGGGGGGTGGGGACGGGGGTTGGGGACGGGGGTTGGGGACGGGGGGTGGGGACGGCGGGTGTGGACGGTGGGTGGGGAGTGTGAGTGGGGAGGGTGAGGGGGAGGGTGACTGGGGAGGTTGAGTGGGGAGGTTGAGTGGGGAGGTTGAGTGGGGAGGGTGAGTGGGGAGGCTGAGTGGGGAGGGTGAGTGGGGAGGGTGAGTGGGAGGGTGAGTGGGGAGGGTGAGTGGGGACGGGGAGAGGGGACGGGGAGAGGGGTCGGAGAGTGGGGTCGGAGAGTGGGGTCGGAGAGTGGGGACGGAGAGTGGGGACGGAGAGTGGGGACGGAGAGTGGGGACGGTGAGTGGGACGGTGAGTGGGGACGGGGAGTGGCTACAGTCAGTGGGGACGGGGAGTGGGGACGGAGAGTGGGGACGGGGAGTGGGGACGGGGAGTGTGGACGGGGAGTGTGGACGGGGAGTGGGGACGGGGAGTGGGGACGGGGAGTGGGGACGGTGAGTGGGGACGGGGAGTGGGGACGGGAGTGGGGAAGGGTGTGGGAAGGGGAGTGGGGACGGGGTGTGGGGACGGGGTGTGGGGACGGGGTGTGGGGTCGGGGAGTGGGGTCGGGGAGTGGGGGCGGGGAGTGGGGGCGGGGAGTGGGGGGTGGTGAGTGGGGGCGGGGAGTGGGGCGGGGAGTGGGGGCGGGGAGTGGGGGCGGGGAGTGGGGACGGGGCGTGGGGACGGGGCGTGGGGACGGGGCGTGGGACGGGCCTTGGGGACGGGCCTTGGGGACGGGGCGGGGAGTGGGGAGTGGGAACGGGGAGTGGGGAGACTGAGTGGGGAGTCTGAGTGGGGAAGGGGAGTGGGGACGGGAAGTGGGGACGGGGAGTGGGGACGGGGAGTGGGGACGGGGAATGGGGGCGAGGAGTGGGGACGGTGGGTGGGGACGGTGAGTGGGGACGGAGAGTGGGGACGGCGAGTGAGGTCGGGCGTGGGGACGGGGCGAGGGGGACGGGGAGTGGAGACGGGGAAAGGGGGCGGTTAGAGGGGGCGGGGAGTTGGGACGGTTAGTGGGGGCGGGGAGTGGGGGCGGGGAGTGGGGGCGGGGAGTGGGGACGGTTAGTGGGTAGGGGAGTTGGGACGGGGAGTGGGGACGGGGAGTGGGGACGGAGAGTGGGGACGGCGAGTGGGGACGGGGCGTGGGGGCGGGGGGTGGGGCGGGGAGTGGGGGCGGGGAGTGGGGGCGGGGGGTGGGGACGGGGAGTTGGGGCGGGGAGTGGGGAGTCTGAGTGGGGAGTCTGAGTGGGGAGTCTGAGTGGGGAGTCTGAGTGGGGAGTCTGAGTGGGGAGTCTGAGTGGGAGTCTGAGTGGGGAGGGTGAGTGGGGAGGGTGAGTGGGGAGGGTGAGTGGGGAGGGTGAGTGGGGAGGGGGAGTGGGGAGGGTGAGTGGGGAGGGGGAGTGGGGACGGGGTGTGGGGACGGGGTGTGGGGACGGGGTGTGGGGACGGGGTGTGGGACGGGGAGTGGGGTCGGGGAGTGGGGTCGGGGAGTGGGGACGGGGAGTGGGGACGGGGAGTGGGGACGGGGCGTGGGGAAGGGGCTTGGTGACGGGGCGTGGGGACGCGGCGTGGGGACGGGGCGTGGGACGGGGAGTGGGGACGGGGAGTGGGGAAGGGGAGTGGGGACGGGAGTGGGGACGGGGAGTGTGGACGCTCAGTGGGGACGGAGAGTGGGGAGTCTGAGTGGGGACGGGGAGTGGGGACGGGGAGTGGGGATGGGGAGTGGGGAGTGGGGACGGTGAGTGGGGGACGGTGAGTGGGGACGTTGAGTGGGGACGGGGAGAGGGGACGGGGAGTGGGGAGTGGGGAGAGTGAGTGGGGACGTTCAGTGGGGACGGGGAGTGGGGTCGGGGAGTGGGGTCGGGGAGTGGGGTCGGGGAGTGGGGATGGTCGGTGGGGTCGGGGGGTGGGTACGGGGGGTGGGGACGGGGGTGGGGACGGGGAGTGGGGACGGAGAGTGGGGACGGAGAGTGGGGAGGGTGAGTGGGGAGGGTGAGTGGGGAGGGTGAGTGTGGAGGGTGAGTGTGGAGGGTGAGTGTGGAGGGTGAGTGGGGAGGGTGAGTGTGGAGGGTGAGTGTGGAGGGGTGAGTGTGGAGGGTGAGTGGGGAGGGTGAGTGGGGAGGTGAGTGGGGAGGGTGAGTGGGAGGTTGAGTGGGGAGGTTGAGTGGGGAGGTTGAGTGGTGAGGTTGAGTGGTGCGGTTGAGTGGGGAGTTTGAGTGGAGAGGTTGAGTGGGGAGGTTGAGTGGGGAGGGTGAGTGGGGAGGGTGAGTGGGGAGGGTGAGTGGGGAGGGTGAGTGGGGAGGGGGTAGAGGGGAGGGGTAGAGGGGAGGGGGAGAGGGGAGGGGGAGAGGGGAGGGGAGAGGGGAGAGGGGAGTGGGGACGGAGAGTGGGGACGGAGAGTGGGGACGGAGAGTGGGGACGGAGAGTGGGACGGTGAGTGGGGTCGGAGAGTGGGGTCGGAGAGTGGGGTCGGAGAGTGGGGTCGGAGAGTGGGGTCGGTGAGTGGGGACGGTGAGTGGGGACGGAGAGTGGGGACGGAGAGTGGGACGGAGAGTGGGGACGGAGAGTGGGGACGGTGAGTGGGGACGGTGAGTGGGGACGGTGAGTGGGGACGGGGAGTGGGGACGGGGATGTGGGGACGGGGAGAGGGGACGGGGAGAGGGGACGGGGAGTGGGGACAGAGAGGGGACGGTTAGTGGGGTCGGGGAGTGGGATGGTGTGTGGGGACGGGGAGTGGAGACGGTTAATGGGGGTAGGGAGTGGGGACGGTTAGTGGGGGCGGTGAGTGGGGGCGAGGAGTGGGGATGGTGGTGGGGACGGGGAGCGGGGACGGGAAGCGGGGACGGGGAGCGGGGACGGGGAGCGGGGACGGGGAGCGGGGACGGTGAGTGGGGACAGCGAGTGAGGTCGGGCGTGGTGACGGGCATGGGGACGGGGAGCAGGGATGGTTAGAGGGGGCGGGGAGTTGGGACGGTTAGCGGGGGCGGGGAGTGGGGGCGGGGAGTCGGATGGTTAGTGGGTAGGGGAGTTGGGACTGTTAGTGGGGGCGGGGAGTGGGTGCGGGGAGTAGGGACCGTCAGTGGGGACGGGGAGTGGGGACGGGGAGTGGGGACGGCGATTGGGGACGGAGAGCGGGGACGGAGAGCGGGGACGAGGCGTGGGGACGAGGCGTGGGGGACGGGGAGTGGGGACGGGAGTGGGGACGGGGAGTGGGGACGGGGGGTGGGGACGGGGGGTGGGGGCGGGGGGTGGGGACTGGGGGTGGGGAATGGGCCGGGACGGGGGTGGGGACGGAGAGTGGGGACGGAGACTGGAGACGGTGAGTTGCGACATTGAGTGGGGACGAGGAGTGGGGACGGGGAGTGGCTACATTGAGTGGGGACGGGGAGTGGGGACGGGGAGTGGGGACGGGGAGTGGGGACGGGGAGTGGGGTCGGGGAGTTGGGACGGAGAGTTGGGACGGTGAGTGGGGACGGTGAGTGGGGACGGTGAGTGGGGACGGGGAGTGGGGACGGGGAGTGGGGACGGGGAGTGGGAACGGGGAGTGGAGACGGGGAGTGGCGACGGGGAGTGGGGACGGGGAGAGGGGACGTTGAGTGGGGACGTTGAGTGGGGACGTTGAGTGGGGACGTTGAGTGGGGACGGGGAGTGGGGACGGGGAGTGGGGACGGGGAGTGGGGACGGTGAGTGGGGACGGAGAGTGGGGACGGAGAGTGGGGACGGAGAGTGGGGACGGTGAGTGGGACGGTGAGTGGGACGGTGAGTGGGGACGGGGAGTGGGGACGGGGAGTGGGGACGGGGAGTGGGGACGGGGAGAGGGGACGGGAGTGGGGACGGAGAGAGGGGACGGTTAGTGGGGTCGGGGAGTGGGGATGGGGTGTGGGGA
The DNA here is from genome assembly GCF_036365525.1 of Heterodontus francisci. NCBI lineage: Eukaryota > Metazoa > Chordata > Chondrichthyes > Heterodontiformes > Heterodontidae > Heterodontus > Heterodontus francisci. Next base: position 10,253 of record NW_027141451.1, read on the forward strand.
CGGGGAGTGGAGACGGTTAATGGGGGCGGGGAGTGGGGACGGTTAGTGGGGGCGGGGAGTGGGGGCGAGGAGTGGGGATGGTGGGTGGGGACGGGGAGCGGGGACGGGAAGCGGGGACGGGAGCGGGGACGGGGCGCGGGGACGGTGAGTGGGGACAGCGAGTGAGGTCGGGCGTGGTGACGGGGCATGGGGACGGGGAGCAGGGATGGTTAGAGGGGGCGGGGAGTTGGGACGGTTAGCGGGGGCGGGGAGTGGGGGCGAGGAGTGGGGACGGTGGGTGGGGACGGTGGGTGGGGACGGGGAGTGGGGATGGAGAGTGTGGACGGCGAGTGAGGTCGGGCGTGGGGACGGGGCGTGGGGACGGGGAGTGGAGACGGGGTGAGGGGGCGGTTAGAGGGGGCGGGGGAGTTGGGTCGGTTAGTGGGGCGGGGAGTGGGGGCGGGGAGTGGGTAGGGGAGTTGGGACGGGGAGTGGGGATGGGGAGTGGGGACGGAGAGTGGGGACGGAGAGTGGGGACGGAGAGTGGGACGGAGAGTGGGGACGGAGAGTGGGGACGGGGCGTGGGACGGGGCGTGGGGACGGGGAGTGGGGACGGGGAGTGGGGACGGGGAGTGGGGACGGGGAGTGGCTACATTGAGTGGGGATGGGGAGTGGGGACGGGGAGTGGGGACGGGGAGTGGGGACGGGGAGTGGGGACGGAGAGTTGGGACGGTGAGTTGGGACGGTGAGTGGGGACGGTGAGTGGGGACGGTGAGTGGGGACGGGGAGTGGGACGGGGAGTGGCGACGGGGAGTGGCGACGGGGAGTGGCGACGGGGAGTGGGGAGGGGGAGTGGGGAGTGGGGAGGGGGAGTGGGGAGGGGGAGTGGGGAGGGGGTGTGGGGAGGGGAGTCGGAGGGGGAGTGGGGAGGGGGAGTGGGACGGTGAGAGGGACGGTGAGAGGGGACGGTGAGAGGGGACGGTGAGAGGGGACGGGGAGAGGGGACGTTGAGTGGGGAAGGGGAGTGGGGAGGGGGAGTGGGGAGTGGGGAGTGGGGACGGGGAGTGGGGAGTAGGGACGGGGAGTGGGGAATGGGGACGGGGAGTGGGAGTGGGGAGTGGGGAGTGGGGACGGGGAGTGGTGACGGAGAGATGCGACGGTGAGAGGGACGAGGAGTGGGGACAGGGAGTGGCTACATTGAGTGGGGACGGGGAGTGGCTACAGTGAGTGGGGACGGGGAAGTGGGACGGGGAGTGGGGACGGGGAGTTGGGACGGGGAGTGGGGACGGGGAGTGGGGACGGGGAGTGGGGACGGAGTGTGGGGACGGGGACGTGGGGACGGGGAGTGGGGACGGGGATTGGGGACGGGGAGTGGGGACGGGGAGTGGGGACGGGGATTGGGACGGGGAGTGGGGACGGGGAGTGGCTACAGTGAGTGGGGACGGGGAGTGGGGACGGGGAGAGGGGACGGAGAGTGGGAACGGAGAGTGGGGACGGTGAGTGGGGACGGTGAGTGGGGACGGTGAGTGGGGACGGTGAGTGGGGACGGGGAGTGGGGACGGGGAGTGGGACGGTGAGAGGGGACGGGGAGTGGGGACGGGCAGTGGGGACGGTGAGTGGGCACGGGGAGAGGGGACGGGGAGAGGGGACGGGGAGAGGAGATGGTTAGTGGGGACGGTGAGTGGGGACGGTGAGTGGGGGCGGGGAGTGGGGCGGGGAGTGGGGACGGTGGGTGGGACGGTGGGTGGGGACGGTGGGTGGGGACGGGGGTGGGGACTGGGAGTGCGGACGGAGACTGGGGACGGCGAGTGAGGTCGGGCGTGGGGACGGGCATGGGGACGGGGAGTGGAGACGGGGAGAGGGGGCGGTTAGAGGGGGCGGGGAGTTGGGACAGTTAGTGGGGGCGGGGAGTGGGGGCGGGGAGTGGGGGCGGGGAGTGGGGACGGTTAGTGGGTAGGGGAGTTGGGACGGGGAGTGGGGACGGGGAGTGGGGACGGGGAGTGGGGACGGGGCGTGGGGAAGGGGTTTGGGACGGGGCGTGGGGACGGGGAGTGGGGACGGGGAGTGGGGACGGTTAGTGGGTAGGGAGTTGGGACGGGGAGTGGGGACGGGGCGTGGGGAAGGGGTTTGGGGAAGGGGTTTGGGGACGGGGCGTGGGGACGGGGCGTGGGGACGGGGCGTGGGGACGGGGAGTGCGCACGGAGAGTGCGCACGGAGAGTGCGCACGGAGAGTGCGCACGGAGAGTGCGCACGGAGAGTGGGGACGGTGAGTGGGGACGGTGAGTGGGCACGGGGAGAGGGGACGGGGAGAGGGGACGGGGAGAGGGGACGGTTAGTGGGGTCGGGGAGTGGGGACGGTGAGTGGGGACGGTGAAAGGGGACGGTGAGTGGGGACGGTGAGTGGGGAAGGTGAGTGGGGAAGGTGAGTGGGGAAGGTGAGTGGATACGGTTAGTGGGGACGGTTAGTGGGTAGGGGAGTTGGGACGGGGAGTGGGGACGGAGAGTGGGGACGGAGAGTGGGACGGAGAGTGGGGACGGGGCGTGGGGACGGGGCGTGGGGACGGGGCGTGGGGACGGGGCGTTGGGGACGGTGGGTGGGGACGGTGGGTGGGGCGGGGCGTGGGGACGGGCGTGGGGACGGGGGGTGGGGCGGGGAGTGGGGCGGGGACTGGGGACGGGACGGGGGTGGGGACGGGGGGTGGGGACGGGGAGTGGGGACGGGGAGTGGGGGCGGGGAGTGGGGGCGGGGAGTGGGGGCGGGGAGTGGGGGCGGGGAGTGGGGGCGGGGAGTGGGGGCGGGGAGTGGGGACGGGGGGTGGGGACGGGGAGTGGGGACGGGGAGTGGGGGCGGGGAGTGGTTAGCGGGGAGTGGTTAGTGGGGAGTCTGAGTGGGGACGGGGAGTGGGGACGGGGAGTGGGGACGGGGAGTGGGGGCGGGGAGTGGGGGCGGTGAGTGGGGGCGGTGAGTGGGACGGTGAGTGGGGACGGGGAGTGGGACGGGGAGTGGGGGCGGGGAGTGGGGGCGGGGAGTGGGGGCGGGGAGTGGGGGCGGTGAGTGGGGGCGGTGAGTGGGGGCGGGGAGTGGGGGCGGGGAGTGGGGACGGGGGTGGGGACGGGGAGTTGGGACGGGGAGTTGGGACGGGAGTGGGGGCGGGGAGTGGTTAGTGGGAGTGGTTAGTGGGGAGTCTGAGTGGGGAGTCTGAGTGGGGAGTCTGAGTGGGGAGTCTGAGTGGGGACGGGGAGTGGGGACGGGGAGTGGGAACGGGGAGTGGGGACGGGGAGTGGGGACGGGAGTGGGGACGGGGAGTGCGGACGGGGAGTGCGGACGGGGAGTGGGGACGGGAGTGTGGAGGGTGAGTGGGGAGGGTGAGTGGGGACGGGGAGTGGGGACGGGGAGTGGGGACGGGGTGTGGGGACGGGGAGTGGGGTCGGGAGTGGGGGCGGGGAGTGGGGACGGGGAGTGGGGACGGGGAGTGGGGACGGGGAGTGGGGACGGGCTTGGGGACGAGGCGTGGGGACGAGGGCGTGGGGACGGGGCGTGGGACGGGGCGTGGGGACGGGGCGTGGGGACGGGGCAGTGGGGACGGGGAGTGGGGACGGGGAGTGGGGAGTCTCAGTGGGGACGGAGAGTGGGGAGTCTGAGTGGGGAGTCTGAGTGGGGAGTCTGAGTGGGGACGGTGAGTGGGGACGTTGAGTGGGGACGGGGAGAGGGGACGGGGAGTGGGGAGTCTGAGTGGGGAGTCTGAGTGGGGAGTCTGAGTGGGGACGGGGAGTGGGGACGGGGAGTGGGGAAGCGGAGTGGGGACGGGGAGTGGGGACGGGAGTGGGGACGGGGGAGTGGGGAGTGGGGAGGGTGAGTGGGCGAGGGTGAGTGGGGAGGGTGAGTGGGGAGGGTGAGTGGGGAGGGTGAGTGGGGAGGGTGAGTGGGGAGGGTGAGTGGGGAAGGTGAGTGGGGACGGTGAGTGGGGACGGTGAGTGGGGACGGTGAGTGGGGACGGGGAGTGGGGACGGTTAGTGGGGGCGAAAGTGGGGGCGAAAAGTGGGGGCGGGGAGTGGGGGCGGGGAGTGGGACGGTGGGTGGGGACGGGGAGTGGGGACGGTGATTGGGGACGGTGAGTGGGGACGGTGAGTGGGGACGGTGAGTGGGCACGGGGAGAGGGGACGGTGAGTGGGGACGGTGAGTGGGACGGTGAGTGGGGACGGTGATTGGGGACGGTGAGTGGGGACGGTGAGTGGGACGGTGAGTGGGCACGGGGAGAGGGGACGGGGAGAGGGGACGGGGAGAGCGGACGGGGAGAGCGGACGGGGAGAGGGGACGGTTAGTGGGGTCGGGGAGTGGGGATGGGGAGTGGGGACGGTGAGTGGGGACGGTGAGTGGGGAAGGTGAGTGGGGAAGGTGAGTGGGGAAGGTGAGTGGGGACGGTTAGTGGGGGACGGTTAGTGGGTAGTGGAGTTGGGACGGGGAGTGGGGACGGAGAGTGGGGACGGAGAGTGGGGACGGAGAGTGGGACGGGGCGTGGGGGACGGGGCGTGGGGACGGTTTGTGGGGACGGGGCGTGGGGACGGGTCGTGGGGACGGGGCGTGGGGACGGGGAGTGGGGGCGGGGACTGGGGACGGGGACTGGGGACGGGGGGTGGGGACGGGGAGTGGGGGCGGGGAGTGGGGAGACTGAGTGGGGAGTCTGAGTGGGGACGGGGAGTGGGGCGGGAGTGGGGGCGGGGAGTGGGGCGGGGAGTGGGGGCGGGGAGTGGGGACGGGGGGTGGGGACGGGGGGTGGGGACGGGGAGTGGGGACGGGGAGTGGGGGCGGGGAGTGGTTAGTGGGGAGTCTGAGTGGGGAGTTTGAGTGGGGAGTCTGAGTGGGGACGGGGAGTGGGGACGGGGAGTGGGGACGGGGAGTGGGACGGGGAGTGCGGACGGGGAGTGGGGACGGGAGTGGGGAGTGGTGAGGGTGAGTGGGGAGGGTGAGTGGGGATGGGGAGTGGGGGCGGGGAATGGTTAGTGGGAGTCTGAGTGGGGAGTCTGAGTGGGGAGTCTGAGTGGGGAGTCTGAGTGGGGACGGGGAGTGCGGACGGGGAGTGCGGACGGGGAGTGGGGACGGGAGTGGGGAGTGGGGAGACTGAGTGGGGAGGTTGAGTGGGGATGGGGAGTGGGGACGGGGAGTGGGGACGGGGAGTGGGGACGGGGCGTGGGACGGGGCGTGGGGACGGGGGGTGGGGACGGGGGTGGGGTCGGGGAGTGGGGGCGGGGACTGGGGACGGGGGGTGGGGACGGGGAGTGGGGACGGGGAGTGGGGAGTGGGGAGGGTGAGTGGGGAGGGTGAGTGGGGAGGGTGATGGGGAGGGTGAGTGGGGAGGGTGAGTGGGGAGGGTGAGTGGGGAAGGTGAGTGGGGACGGTGAGTGGGGACGGTGAGTGGGACGGTGGTGGACGGGGAGTGGGGACGGGGAGGGGGACGGGGAGTGGGGACGGTTAGTGGGGGCGAAGAGTGGGGGCGGGGAGTGGGGGCGGGGAGTGGGGACGGTGGGTGGGGACGGTGGGTGGGGACAGGGAGTGGGGACGGAGACTGGGGACGGCGAGTGAGGTCGGGCGTGGGGACGGGGCGTGGGGACGGGGAGTGGGGACGGGGAATGGAGATGGGGAGAGGGGGCGGTTAGAGGGGGCGGGGAGCTGGGACGGTTAGTGGGGGCGGGGAGTGGGGGCGGGGAGTGGGGACGGTTAGTGGGTAGGGGAGTTGGGACGGGGAGTGGGGACGGGGCGTGGGAAGGGGTTTGGGACGGGGCGTGGGGACGGGGCGTGGGGACGGGGCGTGGGGACGGGGAGTGGGGACGGGGACGTGCGCACGGAGAGTGGGGACGGTGAGTGGGACGGGGAGAGGGGACGGGGAGAGGGACGGGAGAGGGGACGGGGAGAGGGGACGGTTAGTGGGGTCGGGGAGTGGGGACGGGGAGTGGGGGACGGTGAGTGGGGACGGTGAGTGGGGACGGTGAGTGGGGGCGGGGAGTGGGGACGGTTAGTGGGGGCGGGGGAGTGGGGGAGAGGAGTGGGGACGGTGGGTGGGGACGGTGGGTGGGGACGGGGAGTGGGGACGGGGAGTGGGGACGGGGTGTGGGACGGAGAGTGGGGACGGCGAGTGAGGTCGGCGTGGGGACGGGGCGTGGGGACGTGGAGTGGAGACGGGGAGAGGGGGCGGTTAGAGGGGGCGGGGAGTTGGACGGTTAGTGGGGGCGGGGAGTGGGGACGGTTAGTGGTAGGGGAGAGTGGGGACGGGGCGTGGGACGGGGCGTGGGGACGGGGCGTGGGACGGGGCGTGGGGACGGGGCGTGGGGACGGGGCGTGGGATGGGGGGGTGGCGACGGGGGTGGGGTTGGGGAGTGGGGGCGGGGACTGGGGACGGGGGGTGGGGACGGGGGGTGGGGACGGGGAGTGGGGGCGGGGAGTGGGGAGTGGGGACGGGGAGTGGGGGCGGGGAGTGCGGGCGGGGAGTGCGGGCGGGGAGTGGGGGCGGGGAGTGGGGGCGGGGAGTGGGGGCGGGGACTGGGGACGGGGGGTGGGGACGGGGGGTGGGGACGGGGGGTGGGGACGGGGGGTGGGGACGGGGAGTGGGGCGGGGAGTGGGGAGACTGAGTGGGGAGACTGAGTGGGGAGACTGAGTGGGGAGACTGAGTGGGGAGTCTGAGTGGGGAGTCTGAGTGGGGAGTCTGAGTGGGGAGTCTGAGTTGTGAGTCACTGAGTGGGGAGTCTGAGTTGTGAGTCTGAGTGGGGACGGGGAGTGGGGACGGGGAGTGGGGAGTGGGGAGTGGGGAGGGTGAGTGGGGAGGGTGAGTGGGGACGGGGAGTGGGTACGGGGAAGTGGGGACGGGGTGTGGGGATGGGGAGTGGGGACGGGGAGTGGGGACGGGGAGTGGGGACGGGGCGTGGGAAAGGGGCTTGGGGACGAGGCGTGGGGACGGGGCGTGGTTGACGGGGCGTGGGGACGGGGCGTGGGGACGGGGCGTGGGGACGGGGAGTGGGGAAGGGGAGTGGGGACGGGGAGTGGGGACGGGGAGTGAGGACGGGGAGTGGGGAGTCTGAGTGGGGACGGAGAGTGGGGAGTCTGAGTGGGGAGTCTGAGTGGGGAGTCTGAGTGGGGAGTCTGAGTGGGGAGTCTGAGTGGGGAGTCTGAGTGGGGACGGGGAGTGGGGACGGGGAGTGGGGACGGGGAGTGGGGACGGGGAGTGGGGACGGGGAGTGGGGACGGGGAGTGGGGAGTGGGGACGGTGGGTGGGGACATTGAGTGGGGACGGGGAGAGGGGACGGGGAGTGGGGAGTCTGTGTGGGGATGGGGAGTGGGGACGGGGAGTGGGGACGGGGAGTGGGGACGGGGAGTGGGGACGGGGAGTGGGGAGGGTGAGTGGGGATGGTGAGTGGGGACGTTCAGTGGGGACGGGGAGTGGGGACGGGGAGTGGGGTCGGGGAGTGGGGTCGGGGAGTGGGGTCGGGGAGTGGGGTCGGGGATTGGGGTCGGGCGGTGGGGTCGGGGGGTGGGGACGGGGGGTGGGGACGGGGGGTGGGGACGGCAGGTGGGGACGGGGAGTGGGGACGGAGAGTGGGGACGGAGAGTGGGGACGGAGAGTGTGGAGGGTGAGTGTGGAGGGTGAGTGTGGAGGGTGAGTGTGGAGGGTGAGTGTGGAGGGTGAGTGGGGGAGGGTGAGTGGGGAGGGTGAGTGGGGAGGGTGAGTGGGGAGGTTGAGTGGGGAGGTTGAGTGGGGAGGTTGAGTGGGGAGGTTGAGTGGGGAGGTTGAGTGGGGAGGGTGAGTGGGGAGGGTGAGTGGGGAGGGTGAGTGGGGAGGGTGAGTGTGGAGGGTGAGTGGGGAGGGGGAGAGGGGAGGGGGGAGAGGGGAGGGGGAGAGGGGAGGGAGAGAGGGGAGGGAGAGAGGGGACGGAGAGAGGGGACGGAGAGAGGGGACAGTGAGTGGGGTCGGAGAGTGGGGACGGAGAGTGGGGACGGAGAGTGGGGACGGTGAGTGGGGACGGTGAGTGGGGACGGGGAGTGGGGACGGGGAGTAGGGACAGGGAGTGGGGACGGGGAGTGGGGACGGGGAGTGGGGACGGAGAGAGGGGACGGTTAGTGGGGACGGGGAGTGGAGACGGTTAATGGGGGCGGGGAGTGGGGACGGTTGGTGGGGGCGGGGAGTGGGGACGGTGGGTGGGGACGGGGAGCGGGGACGGCGAGTGAGGTCGGGCGTGGTGACGGGGCATGGGGACGGGGAGCAGGGATGGTTAATGGGTAGGGGAGTTGGGACAGTTAGTGGGGGCGGGAGAGTGGGGAGCGGGGAGTAGGGACCGTCAGTGGGGACGGGGAGTGGGGACGGGGAGTGGGGACGGTGAGTGGGGACAGTGAGTGGGGACGGCGATTGGGGACGGAGAGCGGGGACGGCGAGCGGGGACGGCGAGCGGGGACGGCGAGCGGGGGACATTGAGTGGGGACGAGGAGTGGGGACGGGGAGTGGCTACATTGAGTGGGGACGGGGAGTGGGGACGGGGAGTGGGGACGGGGAGTGGGGACGGGGAGTGGTGACGGGAGTGGGGACGGGAGTGGGGACGGGGAGAGGGGACGGGGAGAGGGGACGGGGAGAGGGGACGGGGAGAGGGGACTGGGAGTGGGGACGGAGAGTTGGGACGGGGAGTGGGGACGGGGAGTGGGGACGGGGAGTGGGGACGGGGAGTGGTGACGGGGAGAGGGGACGGGGATAGGGGACGGGGAGAGGGGACGGGGAGAGGGGACGGGGAGAAGGGACGTTGAGTGGGGATGTTGAGTGGGGACGGGGAGTGGGGACGGGGAGTGGGGAGGGGAGTGGGGAGTGGGGAGGGGGAGTGGGGAGGGGGAGTGGGGAGGGGGAGTGGGGACGGGGAGAGGGGACGTTGAGTGGGGGACGTTGAGTGGGGACGGGGAGTGGGGAGTGGGGAGTGGGGACGGGGAGTGGGGACGGGGAGTGGGGAGTGGGGACGGGGAGTGGGGAATGGGGACGGGGAGTGGGGACGGGGAGTGGGGACGGGGAGTGGTGACGGAGAGATGCGACGGTGAGAGGGGACGAGGAGTGGGGACGGGGAGTGGCTACATTGAGTGGGGACGGGGAGTGGGGACGGGGAGAGGGGACGGGGAGTGGGGACGGGGAATGGAGATGGGGAGAGGGGGCGGTTAGAGGGGGCGGGGGAGCTGGGACGGTTAGTGGGGGCGGGGGAGTGGGGGGCGGGGAGTGGGGACGGTTAGTGGGTAGGGGAGTTGGGACGGGGAGTGGGGACGGGGCGTGGGGAAGGGGTTTGGGGACGGGGCGTGGGGACGGGGCGTGGGGACGGGGCGTGGGGACGGGGAGTGGGGACGGGGAGTGCGCACGGGAGGGAGTGGGGACGGTGAGTGGGGACGGGGAGAGGGGACGGGGAGAGGGGACGGGGAGAGGGGACGGGGAGAGGGGACGGGGAGAGGGGACGGTTAGTGGGGTCTGGGAGTGGGGACGGGGAGTGGGGACGGTGAGTGGGGACGGTGAGTGGGGACGGTGAGTGGGGGCGGGGAGTGGGGACGGTTAGTGGGGGCGGGGAGTGGGGGAGAGGAGTGGGGACGGTGGGTGGGGACGGTGGGTGGGGACGGGGAGTGGGGACGGGGAGTGGGGACGGGGTGTGGGGACGGAGAGTGGGGACGGCGAGTGAGGTCGGCGTGGGGACGGGGCGTGGGGACGTGGAGTGGAGACGGGGAGAGGGGGCGGTTAGAGGGGGCGGGGAGTTGGGACGGTTAGTGGGGGCGGGGAGTGGGGACGGTTAGTGGGTAGGGGAGTGGGGACGGGGAGTGGGGACGGAGAGTGGGGACGGGGCGTGGGGACGGGGCGTGGGGACGGGGCGTGGGGACGGGGCGTGGGGACGGGGCGTGGGGACGGGGCGTGGGGATGGGGGGGTGGCGACGGGGGGTGGGGTTGGGGAGTGGGGGCGGGGACTGGGGACGGGGGGTGGGGACGGGGGGTGGGGACGGGGAGTGGGGGCGGGGAGTGGGGAGTGGGGACGGGGAGTGGGGGCGGGGAGTGCGGGCGGGGAGTGCGGGCGGGGAGTGGGGGCGGGGAGTGGGGGCGGGGAGTGGGGGCGGGGACTGGGGACGGGGGGTGGGGACGGGGGGTGGGGACGGGGGGTGGGGACGGGGGGTGGGGACGGGGAGTGGGGGCGGGGAGTGGGGAGACTGAGTGGGGAGACTGAGTGGGGAGACTGAGTGGGGAGACTGAGTGGGGAGTCTGAGTGGGGAGTCTGAGTGGGGAGTCTGAGTGGGGAGTCTGAGTTGTGAGTCTGAGTGGGGACGGGGAGTGGGGACGGGGAGTGGGGAGTGGGGAGTGGGGAGGGTGAGTGGGGAGGGTGAGTGGGGACGGGGAGTGGGTACGGGGAGTGGGGACGGGGTGTGGGGATGGGGAGTGGGGACGGGGAGTGGGGACGGGGAGTGGGGACGGGGCGTGGGAAAGGGGCTTGGGGACGAGGCGTGGGGACGGGGCGTGGTTGACGGGGCGTGGGGACGGGGCGTGGGGACGGGGCGTGGGGACGGGGAGTGGGGAAGGGGAGTGGGGACGGGGAGTGGGGACGGGGAGTGAGGACGGGGAGTGGGGAGTCTGAGTGGGGACGGAGAGTGGGGAGTCTGAGTGGGGAGTCTGAGTGGGGAGTCTGAGTGGGGAGTCTGAGTGGGGAGTCTGAGTGGGGACGGGGAGTGGGGACGGGGAGTGGGGACGGGGAGTGGGGACGGGGAGTGGGGACGGGGAGTGGGGAGTGGGGACGGTGGGTGGGGACATTGAGTGGGGACGGGGAGAGGGGACGGGGAGTGAGGAGTCTGTGTGGGGATGGGGAGTGGGGACGGGGAGTGGGGACGGGGAGTGGGGACGGGGAGTGGGGACGGGGGAGTGGGGAGGGTGAGTGGGGATGGTGAGTGGGGGACGTTCAGTGGGGACGGGGAGTGGGGACGGGGAGTGGGGTCGGGGAGTGGGGTCGGGGAGTGGGGTCGGGGAGTGGGGTCGGGGATTGGGGTCGGGCGGTGGGGTCGGGGGGTGGGGACGGGGGGTGGGGACGGGGGGGTGGGGACGGCAGGTGGGGACGGGGAGTGGGGACGGAGAGTGGGGACGGAGAGTGGGGACGGAGAGTGTGGAGGGTGAGTGTGGAGGGTGAGTGTGGAGGGTGAGTGTGGAGGGTGAGTGGGGAGGGTGAGTGGGGAGGGTGAGTGGGGAGGGTGAGTGGGGAGGTTGAGTGGGGAGGTTGAGTGGGGAGGTTGAGTGGGGAGGTTGAGTGGGGAGGTTGAGTGGGGAGGTTGAGTGGGGAGGGTGAGTGGGGAGGGTGAGTGGGGAGGGTGAGTGGGGAGGGTGAGTGTGGAGGGTGAGTGGGGAGGGGGAGAGGGGAGGGGGAGAGGGGAGGGGGAGAGGGGAGGGAGAGAGGGGAGGGAGAGAGGGGACGGAGAGAGGGGACGGAGAGAGGGGACAGTGAGTGGGGTCGGAGAGTGGGGACGGAGAGTGGGGACGGAGAGTGGGGACGGTGAGTGGGGACGGTGAGTGGGGACGGTGAGTGGGGACGGGGAGTGGGGACGGGGAGTAGGGACAGGGAGTGGGGACGGGGAGTGGGGACGGGGAGTGGGGACGGAGAGAGGGGACGGTTAGTGGGGACGGGGAGTGGAGACGGTTAATGGGGGCGGGGAGTGGGGACGGTTGGTGGGGGCGGGGAGTGGGGACGGTGGGTGGGGACGGGGAGCGGGGACGGCGAGTGAGGTCGGGCGTGGTGACGGGGCATGGGGACGGGGAGCAGGGATGGTTAATGGGTAGGGGAGTTGGGACAGTTAGTGGGGGCGGGGAGTGGGGAGCGGGGAGTAGGGACCGTCAGTGGGGACGGGGGAGTGGGGACGGGGAGTGGGGACGGTGAGTGGGGACAGTGAGTGGGGACGGCGATTGGGGACGGAGAGCGGGGACGGCGAGCGGGGACGGCGAGCGGGGACGGCGAGCGGGGACATTGAGTGGGGACGAGGAGTGGGGACGGGGAGTGGCTACATTGAGTGGGGACGGGGAGTGGGGACGGGGAGTGGGGACGGGGAGTGGGGACGGGGAGTGGTGACGGGAGTGGGGACGGGGAGAGGGGACGGGGAGAGGGGGACGGGGAGAGGGGACGGGGAGAGGGGACTGGGAGTGGGGACGGAGAGTTGGGACGGGGAGTGGGGACGGGGAGTGGGGACGGGGAGTGGGGACGGGGGAGTGGTGACGGGGAGAGGGGACGGGGATAGGGGACGGGGAGAGGGGACGGGGAGAGGGACGGGGAGAAGGGACGTTGAGTGGGGATGTTGAGTGGGGACGGGGAGTGGGGACGGGGAGTGGGGAGGGGGAGTGGGGAGTGGGGAGGGGGAGTGGGGAGGGGGAGTGGGGAGGGGGAGTGGGGACGGGGAGAGGGGACGTTGAGTGGGGGACGTTGAGTGGGGACGGGGAGTGGGGAGTGGGAGTGGGGACGGGGAGTGGGGACGGGGAGTGGGGAGTGGGGACGGGGAGTGGGGAATGGGGACGGGGAGTGGGGACGGGGAGTGGGGACGGGGAGTGGTGACGGAGAGATGCGACGGTGAGAGGGGACGAGGAGTGGGGACGGGGAGTGGCTACATTGAGTGGGGACGGGGAGTGGGGACGGGGAGAGGGGACGGGGAGTGGGGACGGAGAGTGGGGACGGAGAGTGGGGACGGAGAGTGGGGACGGAGAGTGGGGACGAAGAGTGGGGACGGTGAGTGGGGACGGGGAGTGGGTACGGGGAGTGGGGATGGGGAGTGGGGACGGGGAGTGGCTACAGTGAGTGGGGACGGTGAGTGGGGACGGTGAGTGGGGACGGGGAGTGGGGACGGGGAGTGAGGACGGGGAGTGGGGACGGTGAGAGGGGACGGGGAGTGGGGACGGGCAGTGGGGACGGGAGTGGGACGGGGAGTGGGGACGGGGTGTGGGGACGGTGAGTGGGGAAGGTGAGTGGGCAGAGAGGGACGGAGTGGGACGGGAGAGGGGACGGGGAGGGGGACGGGGGAGGGGACGGGGAGGGGACGGTGAGTGGGCACCGGGAGAGGGGACGGTGAGTGGGGACGGTGTGTGGGGACGGTCATTGGGGACGGTCATTGGGGACGGTGAGTGGGGACGGTGAGTGGGGACGGGGAGTGGGGACGGGGAGTGGGGACGGGGAGTGGGGACGGTTAATGGGGGCGAAAGGTGGGGACGGTTAGTGGGGGTGGGGAGTGGGGGCGAGGAGTGGGGACGGTGGGTGGGGACGGGGAGTGGGGACGGGGAGTGGGGACGGGGAGTGGGGACTGGGAGTGGGGACGGAGACTGGGGACGGCGAGTGAGGTCGGGCGTGGGGACGGGGAGTGGAGACGGGGAGAGGGGGCGGGGAGAGGGGGCGGGGAGAGGGGGCGGGGAGTTGGGACATTTAGTGGGGGCGGGGAGTGGGGACGGCGAGTGGGGACGGGCGTGGGGACGGGGAGTGGGGAGTGGGGACGGGAAGTGGGGACGGGGAGTGGGGACGGGGAGTGGGGAGTCTCAGTGCGGACGGAGAGTGGGGATGGGGACTGGGGCGGGGAGTGGGGACGGAGAGTGGGGACGGGGGGTGGGGAGTGGGGAGGGTGAGTGGGGAGGTTGAGTGGGGACGGGGAGTGGGGACGGGGAGTGGGGACGGGGAGTGGGGAGTATGAGTGGGGACGGCGAGTGGGGACGGAGAGTGGGGACGGAGAGTGGGGACGGCGAGTGGGGACGGCGAGTGGGGACGGACAGTGGGGACGGAGAGTGGGGACGGAGAGTGGGGACGGAGAGTGGGGACGGAGAGTGGGGACGGGGACGGGGGGTGGGGACGGGGAGTGGGGGCGGGGACTGGGGACGGGGGGTGGGACGGGGTCGGGGGGTCGGGACGGGGAGTGGGGGCGGGGCGTGGGGAGTTGGAACGGGGAGTGGGGAGACTGAGTGGGGAGTCTGAGTGGGGACTCTGAGTGGGGAGTCTGAGTGGGGAGTCTGAGTGGGGAGTCTGAGTGGGGAGTCTGAGTGAGGACGGAGAGTGGGGAAGGGGAGTTGGGACGGGGAGTGCGGACGGGGAGTGGGGACGGGGAGAGTGAGTGGGGAGGGTGAGTGGGGACGGGGAGTGGGGACGGGGAGTGGGGACGGGGAGTGGGGACGGGGTGTGGGACGGGGTGTGGGGACGGGGAGTGGGGACGGTGAGTGGGGACGGGGCGTGGGGAAGGGGCTTGGGGACGGGGCGTGGGGACGGGGCGTGGGGACGGGGCGTGGGGACGGGGAGTGGGGACGGGGAGTGGGGAGTCTCAGTGGGGACGGAGAGTGGGGAGTCTGAGTGGGGACGGGGAGTGGGGACGGTGAGTGGGGACGTGGAGTGGGGAGTGGGGACATTGAGTGGGGACGTTGAGTGGGGACGTTGAGTGGGGACGTTGAGTGGGGACGTTGAGTGGGGACGGGGAGAGGGGACGGGGAGAGGGGACGGGGAGAGGGGACGGGGAGTGGGGAGACTGAGTGGGGACGGGGAGTGGGGACGGGGAGTGGGGACGGGAGTGGGGACGTTCAGTGGGGACGTTCAGTGGGGACGTTCAGTGGGGACGGGGAGTGGGGACGGGGAGTGGGGTCGGGGGGTGGGGTCGGGGGGTGGGGTCGGGGGGTGGGGTCGGGGGGTGGGGACGGGGGGTGGGGACGGGGGGTGGGGACGGCGGGGTGGGGACGGCGGGTGGGGACGGGGAGTGGGGACGGAGAGTGGGGACGGAGAGTGGGGAGGGAGAGTGGGGAGGGAGAGTGGGGAGGGAGAGTGGGGAGGGAGAGTGGGGAGGGAGAGTGGGGACGGGGAGAGGGGTCGTTGAGTGAGTGGCTACGGTGAGTGGGGATGGGGAGTGGGGACGGGGAGTGGGGACAGGGAGTGGGGATGGGGAGTGGGGACGGCTAGTGGGGGTGGGGAGTGGGGACGATTAGTGGGGACGGTTAGTGGGGGCGGGGAGTGGGGGCGAGGAGTGGGGACGGTGGGGTGGGGACGGGAGCGGGGATGGGGAGCGGGGACGGTGAGTGGGGACGGCGAGTGAGGTCGGGCGTGGTGACGGGGCATGGGGACGGGGAGCAGGAACGGTTAGAGGGGGCGGGGAGTTGGGACGGTTAGCGGGGGTGGGGAGTGGGGGCGGGGAGTGGGGATGGTTAGTGGGTAGGGGAGTTGGGACAGTTAGTGGGGGCGGGGAGTGGGGAGCGGGGAGTAGGGACCGTCAGTGGGGACGGGGAGTGGGGACGGGCAGTGGGTCGCGATTGGGGACGGAGAGCGGGGACGGCGAGCGGGGACGGCGAGCGGGGGACTGGGCGCGGGGACTGGGGGCGGGGACTGGGGGCGGGGACTGGGGCTGGGGAGTCTGAGTGGGGACGGGGAGTGGACACGGGGAGTGGACACGGGGAGTGGGGGGACCTGGAGTGGGGACCTGGAGTGGGGACTTGGAGTGGGACTTGGAGTGGGGACTTGGAGTGGGGACTTGGAGTGGGGACGGAGAGTGGGGACGGAGAGTGGGGACGGAGAGTGGGGACGGAGAGTGGGGACGGGGAGTGGGGACGGGGAGTGGGGACGGGGAGTGGCGACGGGGAGTGGGGACGGGGAGTGGGGACGGGGAGTGGGGGACGGGGAGAGGGGACGGGGAGAGGGGACGGAGAGTTGGGACGGAGAGTTGGGACGGTGAGTTGGGACGGTGAGTGGGGACGGGAGTTGGGACGGGGAGTGGGGCGGGAGTGGGGACGGGGAGTGGGGACGGGGAGTGGGGACGGGGAGTGGGGACGGGGAGTGGGGACGGGGAGAGGGGACGGGGAGAGGGGACGGGGAGAGGGGACGGGGAGAGGGGACGGGGAGAGGGACGGGAGAGGGGACGGGGAGAGGTGACGGGGAGAGGGGACGTTGAGTGGGGACGTTGAGTGGGGACGGGGAGTGGGGACGGGGAGTGGGGAGTGGGGAGGGGGAGTGGGGAGGGGGAGTGGGGAGGGGGAGTGGGGAGGGGGAGTGGGGAGGGGGAGTGGGGAGGGTGAGAGGGGAGGGGGAGAGGGGACGTTGGGAGTGGGGACGGGGAGTGGGGAGTGGGGAGTGGGGACGGGGAGTGGGGAGTAGGGACGGGGAGTGGGGAGTGGGGACGGGGAGTGGGGACGGGGAGTGGGGACGGGGAGTGGGGAGTGGGGACGGGGAGTGGGGATGGGGAGTGGTGACGGAGAGATGCGACTTGGAGTGGGGACTTGAGTGGGGACTTGGAGTGGGGACTTGGAGTGGGGACTTGGAGTGGGGACTTGGAGTGGGGGACTTGGAGTGGGGACTTGGAGTGGGGACTTGGAGTGGGGACTTGGAGTGGGGACTTGGAGTGGGGAGGGGGAGTGGGGAGGGTGAGAGGGGACGGGGAGAGGGGACGTTGAGTGGGGACGGGGAGTGGGGAGGGGGAGTGGGGACGGGGAGTGGGGAGTAGGGACGGGGAGTGGGGAGTAGGGACGGGGAGTGGGGAGTGGGGACGGGGAGTGGGGAAGTGGGGACGGGGAGTGGGGACGGGGAGTGGGGACGGGGAGTGGGGGAGTGGGGACAGGGAGTGGGGACGGGGAGTGGTGACGGAGAGATGCAACGGTGAGAGGGGACGGGGAGTGGCTACAGTGAGTGGGGACGGGGGAGTGGGGACGGGGAGTGGGGACGGGGAGTGGGGACGGGGAGGTGGGGACGGTGAGTGGGGACGGAGAGTGGGGACGGTGAGTGTTGACGGTGAGTGGGGACGGTGAGTGGGGACGGTGAGTGGGGACGGTGAGTGGGGACGGAGAGAGGGGACGGAGAGAGGGGACGGTGAGTGGGGACGGTGAGTGGGGACGGGAGTTGGGGACGGGGAGTGGGGACGGGGAGTGGGGACGGGGGAGTGGGGACGGGGAGTGGGGACGGGGAGTGGGGACGGCGAGAGGGGACGGGGAGAAGGGGACGGGGAGAGGGGACGGGGAGAGGGGACGGGGAGAGGGGACGGGGAGAGGTGACGGGGAGAGGGGGACGTTGAGTGGGGACGTTGAGTTGGGACGGGGAGTGGGGACGGGGAGTGGGGAGTGGGGAGGGGGAGTGGGGAGGGGGAGTGGGGAGGGGGAGTGGGGAGGGGGAGTGGGGAGGGGGAGTGGGGAGGGTGAGAGGGGAGGGGGAGAGGGGACGTTGGGAGTGGGGACGGGGAGTGGGGAGTGGGGAGGTGGGGACGGGGAGTGGGGAGTAGGGACGGGGAGTGGGGAGTGGGGACGGGGAGTGGGGACGGGGAGTGGGGAGTGGGGACGGGGAGTGGGGATGGGGAGTGGTGATGGAGAGATGCGACTTGGAGTGGGGACTTGGAGTGGGGACTTGGAGTGGGGACTTGGAGTGGGGACTTGGAGTGGGGACTTGGAGTGGGGACTTGGAGTGGGGGACTTGGAGTGGGGAGGAGGAGTGGGGAGGGTGAGAGGGGACGCGGAGAGGGGATGTTGAGTGGAGACGGGGAGTGGGGAGTGGGGAGGGGGAGTGGGGACGGGGAGTGGGGAGTAGGGACGGGGAGTGGGGAGTGGGTGGGGACGGGGAGTGGGGACGGGGAGTGGGGACGGGGAGTGGGGAGTGGGGACAGGGAGTGGGGACGGGGAGTGGTGACGGAGAGATGCGACGGTGAGAGGGGACGGGGAGTGGCTACAGTGAGTGGGGACGGGGAGTGGGGACGGGGAGTGGGGACGGGGAGTGGGGATGGTGAGTGTTGACGGTGAGTGGGGACGGTGAGTGGGGACGGTGAGTGGGGACGGTGAGTGGGGACGGTGAGTGGGGACGGAGAGAGGGGACGGAGAGAGGGGACGGTGAGTGGGGACGGTGAGTGGGGACGGTGAGTGGGGACGGTGAGTGGGGAAGGTGAGTGGGGACGGGGAATGGGGACGGGGAGTGGGGACGGGGAGTGGGGACGGTTAGTGGGGACGGTTAATGGGGGCGAACAGTGGGGATGGGGAGTGGGGACGGTGAGTGGGGACGGAGAGTGGGGACGGTGAGTGTTGACGGTGAGTGGGGACGGTGAGTGGGGACGGTGAGTGGGGACGGTGAGTGGGGACGGAGAGAGGGGACGGAGAGAGGGGGACGGTGAGTGGGGACGGTGAGTGGGGAAGGTGAGTGGGGAAGGTGAGTGAGGTCGGGCTTGGGGACGGGGAGTGGGGACGGGGAGTGGAGATGGGGAGAGGGGGGCGGTTAGAGGGGGCGGGGAGTTGGGACGGTTAGTGGGGGCCGGGAGTGGGGGCGGGGAGTGGGGACGGTTAGGGGGACGGAGAGTGGGGGGACGGGGCGTGGGGACGGGGAGTGGGGACGGGGCGTGGGGACGGGGGCGTGGGGACGGGGGCGTGGGGACGGGGGCGTGGGGACGGGGGCGTGGGGACGGGGGCGTGGGGACGGGGGCGTGGGGGCGGGGAGTGGGGAGACTGAGTGGGGAGACTGAGTGGGGAGACTGAGTGGGGAGACTGAGTGGGGAGACTGAGAGGGGAGACTGAGTGGGGAGACTGAGTGGGGAGTCTGAGTGGGGAGTCTGAGTGGGGAGTCTGAGTGGGGAGTCTGAGTGGGGAGTCTGAGTGGGGACGGGGAGTGGGGACGGGGAGTGGGGACGGGGAGTGGGGACGGGTTGTGGGGACGGGGTGTGGGGGCGGGGAGTGGGGGGCGGGGAGTGGGGAGTGGGGAGGGTGAGTGGGGGAGGGTGAGTGGGGAGGGTGAGTGGGGAGGGTGAGTCTGGAGGGTGAGTGGGGAGGGTGAGTGGGGAGGGTGAGTGGGGAGGGTGAGTGGGGAGGGGGAGTGGGGAGGGGGAGTGGGGAGGGGGAGTGGGGAGGGGGTGTGGGGACAGGGTGTGGGGGGCGGGGAGTGGGGACGGGGAGTGGGGACGGTGAGTGGGGACGGGGAGTGGGGACGGGGCGTGGGGAAGGGGTTTGGGGACGGGGCGTGAGGACGGGGCGTGGGGAAGGGGCGTGGGGAAGAGGCGTGGGGAAGGGGCGTGGGACGGGGCGTGGGGACGGGGAGTGGGGACGGGGAGTGGGGACGGGGAGTGGGGAAGGGGAGTGGGGACGGGGAGTGGGGACGGGGAGTGGGGACGGGGAGTGGGGAGTCTCAGTGCGGACGGAGAGTGGGGAGTCTGAGTGGGGACGGGGAGTGGGGACGGGGAGTGGGGACGGGGAGTGGGGCCCGGGGGTGGGGAGTGGGGAGGGTGAGTGGGGAGGGTGAGTGGGGAGGTTGAGTGGGGAGGTTGAGTGGGGACGGGGAGTGGGGACGGGGAGTGGGGACGGGGAGTGGGGACGGGGAGTGGGGAGTGGGGAGGGTGAGTGGGGACGTTCAGTGGGGACGGGGAGTGGGGACGGGGAGTGGGGTCGGGGAGTGGGGTCGGGGAGTGGGGTCGGTGGGTGGGGTCGGGGGGTGGGGACAGGGGGTGGGGACAGGGGGTGGGGACAGGGGGTGGGGACGGGGGGTGGGGACGGAGGGTAGGACGGCGGGTGGGGACGGGGGTTGTGGACGGGGAGTGGGGACGGGGAGTGGGGACGGTGAATGGGGACGGGGAGTGGGGACGGAGAGTGTGGACGGAGAGTGGGGACGGAGAGTGGGGACGGAGAGTGGGAGGGTGAGTGGGGAGGGTGAGTGGGGAGTGTGAGTGGGGAGGGTGAGTGGGGAGGGTGGTGGGGGGGGAGGTTGAGAGGGGACGGGGAGAGGGGACGGAGAGAGGGGACGGAGGAGTGGGGACGGAGAGTGGGGACGGAGAGTGGGGACGGTGAGGGGGGACGGTGAGGGGGGACGGTGAGGGGGGACGGTGAGGGGGTACGGGGAGTGGGGACGGTGAGTGTGGACGGTGAGTGGGGACGGTGAGGGGGAATGGTGAGTGGCTACGGTGAGTGGGGACGGGGAGAGGGGACGGGGAGAGGGGACGGGGAGTGGGGACGGGGAGTGGGGACAGGGAGTGGGGACGGTGAGTGTGGACGGTGAGTGGCTACGGTGAGTGGCTACGGTGAGTGGGGACGGTGAGTGGGGACGGAGAGCGGGGACGGTGGGCGGGGACGGTGGGCGGGGACGGTGGGCGGGGACGGTGAGCGGGGACGGTGAGCGGGGACGGGGAGCGGGGACGGTGACTGCTATGGGGAGTGGGGATGGGGAGTGGGGACGGGGAGAGGTGTCGGGGAGTGGCGACGGGGAGTGGGGACGGGGAGTGGGGATGGGGAGTGGGGACGGGGAGTGGGGACGGTTAATGGGGGCGGGGAGTGGGGGACAGTTAGTGGGGGCGGGGAGTGGGGGCGGAGACTGGAGACGGTGAGTTGCGACATTGAGTGGGGACGAGGAGTGGGGACGGGGAGTGGCTACATTGAGTGGCTACATTGAGTGGGGACGGGGAGTGGGGACGGCTAGAGGGGATGGGGAGAGGGGAGCGGGGAGGGGATGAGGGGACGTTGAGTGGGGACGTTGAGTGGGGAGGGGGAGAGGGGAGGGGGAGAGGGGAGGGGGAGAGGGGACGGGAGTGGGACGGGGAGTGGGGACGGGGAGTGGGGACGGGGAGTGGGGAGTAGGGAGACGGGGAGTGGGGACGGGGAGTGGGGACGGGGAGTGGGGAGTGGGGACGGGGAGTGGCTACAGTGAGTGGGGACGGGGAGTGGGGACGGGGAGTGGGGACGGTGAGTGGGGACGGGGAGTGGGGACGGGGAGTGGGGACGGGGAGAGGGGACGGGGAGTGGGGACGGGGAGTGGGGACGGAGAGTGGGGACGGAGAGTGGGGACGGAGAGTGGGGACGGAGAGTGGGGCGGGGAGAGGGGACGGGGAGAGGGGACGGGGAGAGGGGACGGGGAGAGAGGGGACGGGGAGAGGGGACGGTTAGTGGGGTCGGGGAGTGGGGACGGTGAGTGGGGACGGTGAGTGGGGACGGTGAGTGGGGAAGGGGAGTGGGGACGGGGAGTGGGGACGGGGAGTGGGGACGGGGAGTGGGGACGGGAGTGGGGATGGGGAGTGGGGACGGGGAGTGGGGACAGTTAATGGGGACGAAAAGTGGGGACGCTTAGTGGGGGCTGGGAGTGGGGGTGAGGGGTGGGGACCGGTGGGTTGGGGACGGGGAGTGGGGACGGGAGTGGGGACGGAGAGTGGGGACGGCGAGTGAGGTCGGGCGTGGGGACGGGGCGTGGAGACGGGGCGTGGAGACGGGGAGTGGGGACGGGGAGTGGAGACGGTGAGAGGGGGCGGTTAGAGGGGGCGGGGAGTTGGGACGGTTAGTGGGGGCGGGGAGTGGGGGCGGGGAGTGGGGGCGGGGAGTGGGGACGGTTAGTGGGTAGGGGAGTTGGGACGGGGAGTGGGGACGGGGAGTGGGGACGGGGAGTGGGGACGGCGAGTGGGGACGGCGAGTGGGGACGGAGAGTGGGGACGGAGAGTGGGGAGTCTGAGTGGGGAGTCTGAGTGGGGAGTCTGAGTGGGGAGTCTGAGTGGGGAGTCTGAGTGGGGAGTCTGAGTGGGGAGTCTGAGTGGGGAGTCTGAGTGGGGAGTCTGAGCGGGGAGACTGAGCGGGGAGACTGAGCGGGGAGTCTGAGCGGGGAGTCTGAGCGGGGAGTCTGAGCGGGGAGTCTGAGCGGGGAGTCTGAGCGGGGAGTCTGAGCGGGGAGACTGAGCGGGGAGTCTGAGCGGGGAGTCTGAGCGGGGAGTCTGAGCGGGGAGTCTGAGCGGGGAGTCTGAGCGGGGACTTGGAGCGGGGACTTGGAGCGGGGACTTGGAGCGGGGACTTGGAGCGGGGACTTGGAGCGGGGAGTCGGAGCGGGGAGTCGGAGCGGGGAGTCGGAGCGGGGAGTCGGAGCGGGGAGTCGGAGCGGGGACTCGGAGCGGGGACTCGGAGCGGGGACTCGGAGCGGGGACTCGGAGCGGGGACTCGGAGCGGGGACTCGGAGCGGGGACTCGGAGCGGGGACTCGGAGCGGGGACTCGGAGCGGGGACTCGGAGCGGGGACTTGGAGCGGGGACTTGGAGCGGGGACTTGGAGTGGGGACTTGGAGTGGGGGCGGAGAGTTGCGACATTGAGTGGCTACATTGAGTGGGGACGGGGAGTGGGGACGGGGAGTGGGGACGGGGAGTGGGGACGGGGAGAGGGGACGGAGAGTTGGGATGGTCAGTGGGGACGGGGAGTGGGGACGGGGAGTGGGGACGGGGAGTGGGGACGGGGAGTGGGGACGGGGAGAGGTGACGGGGAGAGGTGACGGGGAGAGGTGACGGGGAGAGGTGACGGGGAGAGGGGACGGGGAGTGGGGACGGGGAGTGGGGACGGGGAGTGGGGACGGTGAGTGGGGACGGGGAGAGGTGACGGGGAGAGGTGACGGGGAGAGGTGACGGGGAGAGGGGACGGGGAGTGGGGACGGGGAGTGGGGAGTGGGGAAGTTGAGAGGGGACGGGGAGTGGGGACGGGGAGTGGGGACGGGGAGTGGGGACGGGGAGTGGCTACATAGAGTGGGGACGGGGAGTGGCTACAGTGAGTGGGGACGGGGAGTGGGGACGGGGAGTGGGGACGGGGAGTGGGAACGGGGAGTGGGGACGGGGAGTGGGGACGGGGAGTGGGACGGTGAGTGGGGACGGGGAGTGGCTACAGTGAGTGGGGACGGGGAGTGGGGACGGGGAGTGGGGACGGGGAGTGGGGACGGGGAGTGGGGACGGTGAGTGGGGACGGAGAGTGGGGACGGTGAGTGGGGACGGTGAGTGGGGACGGTGAGTGGGGACGGTGAGTGGGGACGGTGAGTGGGGACGGGGAGTGGGGGACGGGGAGTGGGGACGGGGAGTGGGAACGGGGAGTGGGAACGGTTAGTGGGGACGGTTAATGGGGGTGAACAGTGGGGACGGGGAGTGGGGACGGCGAGTGAGGTCGGGCTTGGGGGCGGGGAGTGGGGACGGGGAGTGGAGACGGGGAGAGGGGGCGGTTAGAGGGGGCGGTTAGAGGGGGCGGGGAGTTGGGACAGTTAGTGGGGGCCGGGAGTGGGGGCGGGGACTGGGGACGGTTAGGGGGACGGAGAGTGGGGACGGAGAGTGGGGACGGGGCGTGGGGACGGGGAGTGGGGACGGAGAGTGGGGACGGGGCGTGGGGACGGGGGCGTGGGGACGGGGGCGTGGGGACGGGGGCGTGGGGACGGGGAGTGGGGGCGGGGAGTGGGGAGACTGAGTGGGGGCGGGGAGTGGGGAGACTGAGTGGGGAGACTGAGTGGGGAGACTGAGTGGGGAGACTGAGTGGGGAGTCTGAGTGGGGAGTCTGAGTGGGGAGTCTGAGTGGGGAGTCTGAGTGGGGACGGGGAGTGGGGACAGGGAGTGGGGACGGGGAGTGGGGACGGGGAGTGGGGACGGGTTGTGGGGACGGGTTGTGGGGACGGGTTGTGGGGGCGGGGAGTGGGGGCGGGGAGTGGGGGCGGGGAGTGGGGAGTGGGGAGGGTGAGTGGGGAGGGTGAGTGGGGAGGGTGAGTGGGGAGGGTGAGTGGGGAGGGTGAGTGGGGAGGGTGAGTGGGGAGGGGGAGTGGGAAGGGGAGTGGGGAGGGGGTGTGGGGTCGGGGAGTGGGGGCGGGGAGTAGGGACGGGGAGTGGGGACGGGGAGTGGGGACGGGGAGTGGGGAAGGGGTTTGGGGACGGGGCGTGAGGACGGGGCGTGGGGACGGGGCGTGGGGACGGGGAGTGGGGACGGGGAGTGGGGACGGGGAGTGGGGAAGGGGACTGGGGACGGGGACTGGGGACGGGGAGTGGGGACGGGGAGTGGGGAGTCTCAGTGCGGACGGAGCGTGGGGAGTCTGAGTGGGGACGGGGAGTGGGGACGGGGAGTGGGGACGGGGAGTGGGGACGGGGAGTGGGGAGTGGGGAGGGTGAGTGGGGAGGTTGAGTGGGGAGGTTGAGTGGGGACGGGGAGTGCGGACGGGGAGTGGGGACAGGGAGTGGGGAGTGGGGAGGGTGAGTGGGGACGTTCAGTGGGGACGGGGAGTGGGGACGTTCAGTGGGGACGGGGAGTGGGGACGGGGACTGGGGACGGGGAGTGGGGTCGGGGAGTGGGGTCGTGGAGTGGGGTTGGTGGGTGGGGTCGGGGGGGTGGGGACGGGGGGTGGGACGGGGGGTGGGGACGGGGGGTGGGACGGCGGGTGGGGACGGGGGGTGTGGACCGGGAGTGGGGACGGTGAATGGGGACGGTGAATGGGGACGGGGAGTGGGGACGGAGAGTGGGGACGGAGAGTGGGGACGGAGAGTGGGGACGGAGAGTGGGGACGGAGAGTGGGGAGGGTGAGTGGGGAGGGTGGGTGGGGAGGTTGAGTGGGGACGGGGAGAGGGGACGGGGAGAGGGGACGGGGAGAGGGGACGGGGAGAGGGGACGGAGAGTGGGGACGGAGAGTGGGGGCGGAGAGTGGGGACGGAGAGTGGGGACGGAGAGTGGGGACGGTGAGGGGGGACGGTGAGGGGGGACGGTGAGGGGGGACGGTGAGGGGGTACGGTGAGGGGGTACGGGGAGTGGGGACGGTGAGTGGGGACGGTGAGTGGGGACGGTGAGTGGGGACGGTGAGGGGGAACGGTGAGTGGCTACGGGGAGTGGGGACGGGGAGAGGGGACGGGGAGTGGGGACGGTGAGTGTGGACGGTGAGTGGCTATGGTGAGTGGCTACGGTGAGTGGGGACGGTGAGTGGGGACGGGGAGTGGTGACGGGGAGTGGTGACGGGGAGTGGTGACGGGGAGTGGTGACGGGGAGTGGGGATGGGGAGTGGGGACGGGGAGTGGGGACGGGGAGTGGGGACGGGGAGAGGTGTCGGGGAGTGGGGACGGGGAGTGGGGACGGGGAGTGGGGACGGGGAGTGGGGACGGTTAATGGGGGCGGGGAGTGGGGACAGTTAGTGGGGGCGGGGAGTGGGGGCGGAGACTGGAGACGGTGAGTTGCGACATTGAGTGGGGACGAGGAGTGGGGACGGGGAGTGGCTACATTGAGTGGGGACGGGGAGTGGGGACGGGGAGTGGGGACGGGGAGTGGGGACGGGGAGAGGGGACGGGGAGAGGGGACGGGGAGAGGGGACGTTGAGTGGGGACGTTGAGTGGGGACTGGGAGTGGGGACTGGGAGTGGGGACGGGGAGTGGGGACGGGGAGTGGGGACGGGGAGAGGGGACGGGGAGAGGGGACGGGGAGAGGGGATGGGGAGAGGGGACGGTGAGTGGGGACGGTTAGTGGGGGCGGGGAGTGGGGGCGGAGACTGGAGACGGTGAGTTGCGACATTGAGTGGGGACGAGGAGTGGGGACGGGGAGTGGGGACGGGGAGTGGGGACGGGGAGTGGGGACGGGGAGTGGGGACGGTTAATGGGGGCGGGGAGTGGGGACAGTTAGTGGGGGCGGGGAGTGGGGGCGAAGACTGGAGACGGTGAGTTGCGACATTGAGTGGGGACGAGGAGTGGGGACGGGGAGTGGCTACATTGAGTGGGGACGGGGAGTGGGGACGGGGAGTGGGGACGGGGAGTGGGGACGGGGAGAGGGGACGGGGAGAGGGGACGGGGAGAGGGGATGTTGAGTGGGGACGTTGAGTGGGGACGGGGAGTGGGGAGGGGGAGTGGGGAGTGGGGAGGGGGAGTGGGGAGGGGGAGAGGGGACGGGGAGAGGGGACGGTGAGTGGGGACGGGGAGTGGGGACGGGGAGTGGGGAGTAGGGACGGGGAGTGGGGACGGGGAGTGGGGACGGGGAGTGGGGACGGGGAGTGGGGAGTGGGGACGGGGAGTGGGGACGGAGAGATGCGACGTTGAGAGGGGACGAGGAGTGGGGACGGTGAGTGGGGACGGTGAGTGGGGACGGTGAGGGGGAACGGTGAGTGGCTACGGGGAGTGGGGACGGGGAGAGGGGACGGGGAGTGGGGACGGGGAGTGGGGACGGTGAGTGTGGACGGTGAGTGGCTACGGTGAGTGGCTACGGTGAGTGGGGACGGTCAGTGGGGACGGGGAGTGGGGACGGGGAGTGGGGACGGGGAGAGTGGACGGGGAGTGGTGACGGGGAGTGGTGACGGTGAGTCGTGACGGGGAGTGGGGACGGGGAGTGGGGACGGGGAGTGGGGACGGGGAGTGGGGACGGGGAGAGGTGTCGGGGAGTGGGGACGGGGAGTGGGGACGGGGAGTGGGGACGGGGAGTGGGGACGGGGAGTGGGGACGGTTAATGGGGGCGGGGAGTGGGGACAGTTAATGGGGGCGGGGAGTGGGGGCGGAGACTGGAGACGGTGAGTTGCGACATTGAGTGGGGACGAGGAGTGGGGACGGGGAGTGGCTACATTGAGTGGGGACGGGGAGTGGGGACGGGGAGTGGGGACGGGGAGTGGGGACGGGGAGTGGGGACGGGGAGTGGGGACGGGGAGAGGGGACGGGGAGAGGGGACGGGGAGAGGGGACGGGTAGAGGGGACGGGGAGAGGGGACGGGGAGAG
Source organism: Heterodontus francisci (assembly GCF_036365525.1). NCBI lineage: Eukaryota > Metazoa > Chordata > Chondrichthyes > Heterodontiformes > Heterodontidae > Heterodontus > Heterodontus francisci. The sequence goes on from NW_027141451.1 coordinate 36,651, forward strand.
GGGACGGGGAGAGGGGACGTTGAGTGGGGACGTTGAGTGGGGACGGGGAGTGGGGACGGGGAGTGGGGACGGGGAGTGGGGAGGGGGAGTGGGGAGTGGGGAGGGGGAGTGGGGAGGGGGAGAGGGGACGGTGAAAGGGGACGGGGAGTGGGGACGGGGAGTGGGGACGGGGAGTGGGGACGGGGAGTGGGGACGGGGAGTGTGGACGGGGAGTGGGGAGTGGGGACGGGGAGTGGGGACGGAGAGATGCGACGGTGAGAGGGGATGAGGAGTGGGGACGGGGAGTGGGGACGGGGAGTGGGGACGGTGAGTGGGGACGGTGAGGGGGAACGGTGAGTGGCTACGGGGAGTGGGGACGGGAAGAGGGGACGGGGAGTGGGGATGGGGAGTGGGGACGGTGAGGGGGAACGGTGAGGGGGTACGGGGAGTGGGGACGGTGAGTGGGGACGGTGAGTGGGGACGGTGAGTGGGGACGGTGAGGGGGAACGGTGAGTGGCTACGGGGAGTGGGGACGGGGAGAGGGGACGGGGAGTGGGGACGGTGAGTGTGGACGGTGAGTGGCTATGGTGAGTGGCTACGGTGAGTGGGGACGGTGAGTGGGGACGGGGAGTGGTGACGGGGAGTGGTGACGGGGAGTGGTGACGGGGAGTGGTGACGGGGAGTGGGGATGGGGAGTGGGGACGGGGAGTGGGGACGGGGAGTGGGGACGGGGAGAGGTGTCGGGGAGTGGGGACGGGGAGTGGGGACGGGGAGTGGGGACGGGGAGTGGGGACGGTTAATGGGGGCGGGGAGTGGGGACAGTTAGTGGGGGCGGGGAGTGGGGGCGGAGACTGGAGACGGTGAGTTGCGACATTGAGTGGGGACGAGGAGTGGGGACGGGGAGTGGCTACATTGAGTGGGGACGGGGAGTGGGGACGGGGAGTGGGGACGGGGAGTGGGGACGGGGAGAGGGGACGGGGAGAGGGGACGGGGAGAGGGGGACGTTGAGTGGGGACGTTGAGTGGGGACTGGGAGTGGGGACGGGGAGTGGGGGACGGGGAGTGGGGACGGGGAGAGGGGACGGGGAGAGGGGACGGGGAGAGGGGACGGGGAGAGGGGACGGTGAGTGGGGACGGTTAGTGGGGGCGGGGAGTGGGGGCGGAGACTGGAGACGGTGAGTTGCGACATTGAGTGGGGACGAGGAGTGGGGACGGGGAGTGGGGGACGGGGAGTGGGGACGGGGAGTGGGGACGGGGAGTGGGGACGGTTAATGGGGGCGGGGAGTGGGGACAGTTAGTGGGGGCGGGGAGTGGGGGCGAAGACTGGAGACGGTGAGTTGCGACATTGAGTGGGGACGAGGAGTGGGGACGGGGAGTGGCTACATTGAGTGGGGACGGGGAGTGGGGACGGGGAGTGGGGACGGGGAGTGGGGACGGGGAGAGGGGATGGGGAGGAGGGGACGGGGAGAGGGGATGTTGAGTGGGGACGTTGAGTGGGGACGGGGAGTGGGGAGGGGGAGTGGGGAGTGGGGAGGGGGAGTGGGGAGGGGAGAGGGGACGGGGGAGAGGGGACGGGGAGAGGGGACGGTGAGTGGGGACGGGGAGTGGGGACGGGGAGTGGGGAGTAGGGACGGGGAGTGGGGACGGGGAGTGGGGACGGGGAGTGGGGACGGGGAGTGGGGAGTGGGGACGGGGAGTGGGGACGGAGAGATGCGACGTTGAGAGGGGACGAGGAGTGGGGACGGTGAGTGGGGACGGTGAGTGGGGAAGGTGAGGGGGAACGGTGAGTGGCTACAGGGAGTGGGGACGGGGAGAGGGGACGGGGAGTGGGGACGGGGAGTGGGGACGGTGAGTGTGGACGGTGAGTGGCTACGGTGAGTGGCTACGGTGAGTGGGGACGGTGAGTGGGGACGGGGAGTGGGGACGGGGAGTGGGGACAGGGAGAGTGGACGGGGAGTGGTGACGGGGAGTGGTGACGGTGAGTCGTGACGGGGAGTGGGGACGGGGAGTGGGGACGGGGAGTGGGGACGGGGAGTGGGGACGGGGAGAGGTGTCGGGGAGTGGGGACGGGGAGTGGGGACGGGGAGTGGGGACGGGGAGTGGGGACGGTTAATGGGGGCGGGGAGTGGGGACAGTTAATGGGGGCGGGGAGTGGGGGCGGAGACTGGAGACGGTGAGTTGCGACATTGAGTGGGGACGAGGAGTGGGGACGGGGAGTGGCTACATTGAGTGGGGACGGGGAGTGGGGACGGGGAGTGGGGACGGGGAGTGGGGACGGGGAGTGGGGACGGGGAGAGGGGACGGGGAGAGGGGACGGGGAGAGGGGACGGGTAGAGGGGACGGGGAGAGGGGACGGGGAGAGGGGACGGGGAGAGGGGACGTTGAGTGGGGACGTTGAGTGGGGACGGGGAGTGGGGACGGGGAGTGGGGACGGGGAGTGGGGAGGGGGAGTGGGGAGTGGGGAGGGGGAGTGGGGAGGGGGAGAGGGGACGGTGAAAGGGGACGGGGAGAGGGGACGGGGAGTGGGGACGGGGAGTGGGGACGGGGAGTGGGGACGGGGAGTGGGGACGGGGAGTGGGGAGTGGGGACGGGGAGTGGGGACGGAGAGATGCGACGGTGAGAGGGGATGAGGAGTGGGGACGGGGAGTGGGGACGGGGAGTGGGGACGGTGAGTGGGGACGGTGAGGGGGAACGGTGAGTGGCTACGGGGAGTGGGGACGGGAAGAGGGGACGGGGAGTGGGGATGGGGAGTGGGGACGGTGAGTGTGGACGGTGAGTGGCTACGGTGAGTGGCTACGGTGAGTGGGGACGGTGAGTGGGGACGGGGAGTGGGGACGGGGAGTGGGGACGGGGAGAGGGGACGGGGAGTGGTGACGGGGAGTGGTGACGGGGAGTGGTAACGGGGAGTGGGGACGGGGAGTGGGGACGGGGAGTGGGGACGGGGAGTGGGGACGGGGAGAGGTGTCGGGGAGTGGGGACGGGGAGTGGGGACGGGGAGTGGGGACGGGGAGTGGGGACGGTTAATGGGGGCGGGGAGTGGGGACAGTTAGTGGGGGCGGGGAGTGGGGGCGGAGACTGGAGACGGTGAGTTGCGACATTGAGTGGGGACGAGGAGTCGGGACGGGGAGTGGCTACATTGAGTGGGGACGGGGAGTGGGGACGGGGAGTGGGGACGGGGAGTGGGGACGGGGAGTGGGGACGGGGAGTGGGGACGGGGAGAGGGGACGGGGAGAGGGGACGGGGAGAGGGGACGTTGAGTGGGGACGTTGAGTGGGGACGGGGAGTGGGGACGGGGAGTGGGGAGGGGGAGTGCGGAGTGGGGAGGGGGAGTGGGGAGGGGGAGAGGGGACGGGGAGAGGGGACGGGGAGAGGGGACGGTGAGAGGGGACGGGGAAAGGGGACGGGGAGAGGGGACGTTGAGAGGGGACGTTGAGTGGGGACGGGGAGTGGGGACGGGGAGTGGGGAGGGGGAGTGGGGAGTGGGGAGGGGGAGTGGGGAGGGGGAGAGGGGACGGTGAGAGGGGACGGGGAGAGGGGACGGTAAGTGGGGACGGGGAGTGGGGACGGGGAGTGGGGAGTGGGGACGGGGAGTGGGGATGGGGAGTGGGGACGGGGAGTGGTGACGGAGAGATGCGACGGTGAGAGGGGACGAGGAGTGGGGACGGGGAGTGGGGACGGGGAGTGGGGACGGTGAGTGGGGACGGTGAGGGGGAACGGTGAGTGGCTACGGGGAGTGGGGACGGGAAGAGGGGACGGGGAGTGGGGACGGGAAGAGGGGACGGGGAGTGGGGACGGGGAGTGGGGACGGTGAGTGTGGACGGTGAGTGGCTACGGTGAGTGGCTACGGTGAGTGGGGACGGTGAGTGGGGACGGGGAATGGGGACGGGGAATGGGGACGGGGAGTGGGGACGGGGAGAGGGGACGGGGAGTGGTGACGGGGAGTGGTGACGGGGAGTGGGGACGGGGAGTGGGGACGGGGAGTGGGGACGGGGAGTGGGGACGGGGAGAGGTGTCGGAGAGTGGGGACGGGGAGTGGGGACGGGGAGTGGGGACGGGGAGTGGGGACGGTTAATGGGGGCGGGGAGTGGGGACAGTTAGTGGGGGTGGGGAGTGGGGGCGGAGACTGGAGACGGTGAGTTGCGACATTGAGTGGGGACGGGGAGTGGCTACATTGAGTGGGGACGGGGAGTGGGGACGGGGAGTGGGGACGGGGAGTGGGGACGGGGAGTGGGGACGGGGAGAGGGGACGGGGAGAGGGGACGGGGAGAGGGGACGGGGAGAGGGGACGTTGAGTGGGGACGTTGAGTGGGGACGGGGAGTGGGGACGGGGAGTGGGGAGGGGGAGTGGGGAGTGGGGAGGGGGAGTGGGGAGGGGGAGAGGGGACGGGGAGAGGGGACGGGGAGAGGGGACGGTGAGTGGGGACGGGGAGTGGGGACGGGGGGTGGGGAGTAGGGACGGGGAGTGGGGACGGGGAGTGGGGACGGGGAGTGGGGACGGGGAGTGGGGACGGAGAGATGCGACGGTGAGAGGGGACGAGGAGTGGGGACGGGGAGTGGCTACAGTGAGTGGGGACGGGGAGTGGCTACAGTGAGTGGCTACACTGAGTGGGGACGGGGAGAGGGGACGGGGAGTGGCTACAGTGAGTGGGGACGGGGAGTGGGGACGGTGAGTGGGGACGGGGAGTGAGGACGGGGAGTGGGGACGGTGAGAGGGGACGGTGAGTGGGGACGGGGAGTGGCTACAGTGAGTGGCTACACTGAGTGGGGACGGGGAGTGGGGACGGGGAGTGGGGACGGGGAGTGGCTACAGTGAGTGGGGACGGGGAGTGGGGACGGGGAGTGGGGACGGTGAGTGGGGACGGTGAGTGGGGACGGGGAGTGGGGACGGGGAGTGGGGACGGGGAGTGGGGACGGTGAGAGGGGACGGGGAGTGGGGACGGAGAGTGGGGACGGAGAGTGGGGACGGGGAGTGGGGACGGGGAGTGGCGACGGGGAGTGGCGACGGGGAGTGGGGACGGGGAGTGGGGACGGGGAGTGGGGACGGGGTGTGGGGACGGGGTGTGGGGACGGGGTGTGGGGACGGGGTGTGGTGACGGGGAGTGGTGACGGGGAGTGGGGACGGGGAGTGGGGACGGGGTGTGGGGACGGGGTGTGGGGACGGGGTGTGGGGACGGGGTGTGGGGACGGGGTGTGGGGGCGGGGAGTGGGGGCGGGGAGTGGGGGCGGGGAGTGGGGGCGGGGAGTGGGGAGTGGGGGAGTGGGGAGTGGGGAGGGTGAGTGGGGAGGGTGAGTCGGGACGGGGAGTGGGGACGGGGAGTGGGGAGTGGGGAGGGGGAGTGGGGAGGGGGAGAGGGGACGGGGAGAGGGGACGGGGAGAGGGGACGGTGAGTGGGGACGGTGAGTGGGGACGGGGAGTGGGGACGGGGAGTGGGGAGTAGGGACGGGGAGTGGGGACGGGGAGTGGGGACGGGGAGTGGGGAGTGGGGACGGGGAGTGGGGACGGTGAGTGGGGACGGGGAGTGAGGACGGGGAGTGGGGACGGTGAGAGGGGACGGTGAGTGGGGACGGGGAGTGGCTACAGTGAGTGGCTACACTGAGTGGGGACGGGGAGTGGGGACGGGGAGTGGCTACAGTGAGTGGGGACGGGGAGTGGGGACGGTGAGTGGGGACGGGGAGTGGGGACGGGGAGTGGGGACGGGGAGTGGCTACAGTGAGTGGGGACGGGGAGTGGGGATGGGGAGTGGGGACGGTGAGTGGGGACGGGGAGTGAGGACGGGGAGTGGGGACGGGGAGTGGGGACGGTGAGAGGGGACGGGGAGTGGGGACGGAGAGTGGGGACGGAGAGTAGGGACGGAGAGTGGGGACGGGGAGTGGGGACGGGGAGTGGGGACGGGGAGTGGCGACGGGGAGTGGCGACGGGGAGTGGGGACGGGGAGTGGGGACGCGGAGTGGGGACGGGGTGTGGGGACGGGGTGTGGGGACGGGGTGTGGGGACGGGGTGTGGGGACGGGGTGTGGTGACGGGGAGTGGTGACGGGGAGTGGGGACGGGGAGTGGGGACGGGGTGTGGGGACGGGGTGTGGGGACGGGGTGTGGGGACGGGGTGTGGGGACGGGGTGTGGGGACGGGGAGTGGGGGCGGGGAGTGGGGGCGGGGAGTGGGGAGTGGGGAGTGGGGAGTGGGGAGGGTGAGTGGGGAGGGTGAGTCGGGACGGGTAGTGGGGACGGGGAGTGGTGACGGGGAGTGGTGACGGGGAGTGGGGACGGGGAGTGGGGACGGGGAGTGGGGACGGGGTGTGGGGATGGGGTGTGGGGACGGGGTGTGGGGACGGGGTGAGGGGACGGGGTGTGGGGACGGGGTGTGGGGACGGGGTGTGGGGACGGTGTGTGGGGACGGGGTGTGGGGACGGGGAGTGGGGACGGGGAGTGGGGGCGGGGAGTGGGGGCGGGGAGTGGGGAGTGGGGAGGGTGAGTGGGGAGGGTGAGTGGGGACGGGTAGTGGGGACGGGTAGTGGGGACGGGGAGTGGGGACGGGGAGTGGGGACGGGGAGTGGGGACGGGGAGTGGGGACGGGGAGTGGTGACGGGGAGTGGTGAGGGGGAGTGGGGACGGGGAGTGGTGAGGGGGAGTGGGGACGGGGAGTGGGGACGGGGAGTGGGGACGGGGTGTGGGGACGGGGTGTGGGGTCGGGGAGTGGGGGCGGGGAGTGGGGGCGGGGAGTGGGGACGGGGCGTGGGGACGGGGAGTGGGGACGGGGACTGGGGATGGGGACTGGGGACGGGGAGTGGGGACGGGGAGTGGGGACGGGGAGTGGGGACGGAGAGTGGGGACGGAGAGTGGGGAGGGTGAGTGGGGAGGGTGAGTGGGGAGGGTGAGTGGGGAGGGTGAGTGGGGAGGGTGAGTGGGGAGGGGGAGAGGGGAGGGGGAGACGGGACTGGGAGTGGGGACGGAGAGTAAGGACGGTGAGTGGGGACGGTGAGTGGGGTCGGAGAGTGGGGTCGGAGAGTGGGGTCGGAGAGTGGGGTCGGAGAGTGGGGTCGGAGAGAGGGGATGGAGAGTGGGGACGGTGAGGGGGGATGGTGAGGGGGGACGGTGAGTGGCTACGGTGAGTTGCGACGGGGAGTGGGGACGGGGAGAGGGGACGGAGAGTGTTGACGGGGAGTGGGGACGGGGAGTGGGGACGGGGAGTGGGGACGGGGAGTGGGGACGGAGGGTAGGGACGGAGGGTGGAGACGGAGGGTGGGGACGGTGGTTGGGGACGGTGGGTGGGGACGGTGAGTGGGGACGGTGAGTGGGGACGGTGAGTGGGGACGGGGAGTGGGGACGGGGAATGGGGACGGTGAGAGGGGACGGGGAGTGGGGACGGGGCAGTGGGGACGGGCAGTGGGGACGGGGAGTGGGGACGGGGAGTGGGGACGGGGATTGCGGACGGAGAGTGGGGACGGGGATTGCGGACGGAGAGTGGGGACGGAGAGTGGGGACGGGGAGTGGTGACGGGGAGTGGGGACGGGGAGTGGGGACGGGGAGAGGGGACGGGGAGAAGGGACGGGGAGAGGGGATGGGGAGAGGGGACGGGGAGTGGGTACGGGGAGTGGGGACGGGGAGAGGGGACGGGGAGAGGGGACGGTTAATGGGGGCGGGGAGTGGGGGCGGGGAGTGGGGGCGGGGAGTGGGGACGGTGGGTGGGGACGGGGAGTGGGGACGGGGAGTGGGGACGGGGAGTGAGGTCGGGCGTGGGGACGGGGCGTGGGGACGGGGAGTGGAGACGGGGAGAGGGGCGGTTAGAAGTGGCGGGGAGTTGGGACGGTTAGTCGGGGCGGGGAGTGGGGGCGGGGAGTGGGGACGGTTAGTGGGTAGGGGAGTTGGGACGGGGAGTGGGGACGGGGAGTGGGGACGGGGCGTGTTGGACGGGGCGTGGCGGACGGGGCGTGGCGGACGGGGCGTGGCGGACGGGGCGTGGGGACGGGGCGTGGGGACGGGGCGTGGGGACGGGGCGTGGGGACGGGGCGTGGGGACGGGGCGTGGGGACGGGGCGTGGGGACGGGGGGTGGGGACGGGGGGTGGGGACGGTGAGTGGGGGCGGGGGGTGGGGACGGGGGGCGGGGACGGGGGGCGGGGGGTGGGGACGGGGGGTGGGGACGGGGAGTGGGGACGGGGAGTGGGGACGGGCTGTGGGGACGGGGTGTGGGGACGGGGAGTGGGGACGGGGAGTGGGGAGTGGGGAGTGGGGAGGGTGTGTGGGGAGGGTGAGTGGGGAGGGTGAGTGGGGACGGGGTGTGGGGACGGGGTGTGGCGACGGGGTGTGGGGACGGGGTGTGGGGACGGGGTGTGGGGGCGGGGTGTGGGGGCGGGGTGTGGGGGCGGGGTGTGGGGGCGGGGAGTGGGGGCGGGGAGTGGGGGCGGGGAGTGGGGGCGGGGTTTGGGGGCGGGGCGTGGGGGCGGGGAGTGAGGGCGGGGCGTGGGGACGGGGCGTGGGGAGGGTGAGTGGGGACGGGTAGTGGGGACGGGTAGTGGGGACGGGTAGTGGGGACGGGGAGTGGGGACGGGGAGTGGGGACGGGGTGTGGGGACGGGGTGTGGGGACGGGGTGTGGGGACGGGGTGTGGGGACGGGGTGTGGGGACGGGGTGTGGGGACGGGGTGTGGGGGCAGGGATTGGGGGCGGGGAGTGGGGGCGGGGAGTGGGGGCGGGGAGTGTGGACGGGGCGTGGGGACGGGGCGTGGGGACGGGGAGTGGGGACGGGGAGTGGGGACGGGGAGTGGGGACGGGGCGTGAGAACGAGGCGTGGGGACGGGGCGTGGGGACGGGGCGTGGGGACGGGGCGTGGGGACGGGGCGTGGGGACGGGGCGTGGGGACGGGGCGTGGGGACGGAGAGTGGCGACGGGGAGTGGGGACGGGGAGTGGGGACGGGGAGTGGGGAGTCTCAGTAGGGACGGAGAGTGGGGAGTCTGAGTGGGGAGTCTGAGTGGGGACGGGGAGTGGGGACGGGGAGTGGGGACGGGGAGTGGGGACGGGGAGTGGGGACGGGGAGTTGGGACGGTTAGTGGGGGCGGGGAGTGGGGACGGTTAGATGGGGCGGGGAGTTGGGACGGTTAGCGGGGGCAGGGAGTGGGGGCGGGGAGTGGGTAGGGGAGTTGGGACGGTTAGTGGGGGCGGGGAATGGGGAGTGGGGAGTGGGGAGCGGGGAGTGGAGACGGTCAGTGGGAACGGGGAGTGGGGACGGGGACTGGGGACGGCGAGTGGGGACGGGGAGTGGGGACAGAGAGTGGGGACAGAGAGTGGGGACGGCGAGTGAGGTCGGGCGTCGTGAAGGGGCGTGGGGACGGGGAGTGGGAACGGGGAGTGGAGACGGGGAGAGGGGAAGGTTAGATGGGGCGGGGAGTTGGGACGGTGAGTGGGGGCGGGGAGTGGGTAGGGGAGTTGGGACGGTTAGTGGGGGCGGGGAGTGGGGAGCGCTGAGTGGGGACGGTCAGTGGGGACGGTCAGTGGGGACGGGGAGTGGGGACGGGCAGTGGGGACGGGGAGTGGGGACGGGGAGTGGGGACGGGGAGTGGGGAGTCTGAGTGGGGAGTCTGAGTGGGGAGTCTGAGTGGGGAGTCTGAGTGGGGAGTCTGAGTGGGGACGGGGAGTGGGGACGGGGAGTGGGGACGGGGAGTGGGGATGGGGAGTGGGGACGGTTAGTGGGGACGGTTAGTGGGGTCGGGGAGTGGGGACGGTGAGTGGGGACGGTGAGTGGGGACGGTGAGTGGGGACGGGGATTGGGGATGGTTAGTGGGGACGGTTAATGGGGGCGGTTAATGGGGGCGGGGAGTGGGGACGGTTAGTGGGGTGGGGAGTGGGGGCAAGGAGTGGGGACGGTGGGTGGGGACGGTGGGTGGGGACAGGGAGTGGGGACGGGGAGTGGGGATGGAGAGTGGGGACGGCGAGTGGGGACGGCGAGTGAGGTCGGGCGTGGGGACGGGGAGTGGGGACAGGGAGTGGAGACGGGGAAAGGGGACAGTTAGAGGGGGCGGGGAGTTGGGACGGTTAGTGGGGCGGGGAGTGGGGAGCGGGGCGTGGGGGCGGGGCGTGGGGGCGGGGCGTGGGGGCGGGGCGTGGGGGCGGGGCGTGGGGGCGGGGCGTGGGGGTGGGGAGTGGGGGAGGGGAGTGGGGGCGGGGAGTGGGTGCGGGGAGTGGGGACGGGGGGTGGGGACGGGGGGTGGGGACCGGGGGTGGGGACCGGGGTTGGGGACGGTGAGTGGGGACGGGGAGTGGGGATGGTTAATGGGGACGGTTAATGGGGGCGGGGAGTGGGGACAGTTAGTGGGGGCGGGGAGTGGGGGCGAGGAGTGGGGACGTTGGGTGGGGACGGGGAGTGGGGACGGGGAGTGGGGACGGGGAGTTAGGACGGTGAGTGAGGTCGGGCGTGGGGACGGCGCGTGGGGACGGGGAGTGGGGACGGGGAGTGGGGAGGGAGAGTGGAGAAGTGGAGAAGGGACAGTTAGATGGGGCGGGGAGTTGGGACGGTTTGCGGGGGCGGGGAGTGGGGGCGGGGAGCGGGTAGGGGAGTTGGGACGGTTAGTGGGGGTGGGGAGTGGGGAGCGGGGAGAGGGGACGCTCAGTGGGGATGGGGCGTGGGGGCGGGGCGTCGGGGCGGGGAGTGGGGGCGGGGGGTGGGGACGGGGAGTGGGGACGAGGAGTGGGGACGGGGCGTGGGGACGGGGCGTGGGGACGGGGCGTGGGGACGGGGAGTGGGGACGGGGAGTGGGGACGGGGAGTGGGGACGGAGAGTGGGGACGGGGAGTGGGGAGTCTGAGTGGGGAGTCTGAGTGGGGAGTCTGAGTGGGGACGGGGAGTGGGGACTGTGAGTGGGGACTGTGAGTGGGGAGGGTGAGTGGGGAGGGTGAGTGGGGAGGGTGAGTGGGGAGGGTGAGTGGGGAGGGTGAGTGGGGACGGGGAGTGGGGACGGTGAGTGGGGACGGGGAATGGGGGTGGGGAGTGGGGACGGGGAGTGGGGACGGGGAGTGGGGACGGTGAGTGGGGACGGGGAATGGGGGTGGGGAGTGGGGACGGGGAGTGGGGACGGGGAGTGGGGACGGTTAGTGGGGACGGTTAATGGGGGAGGGGAGTGGGGACGGTTAGTGGGGGTGGGGAGTGGGGGCAAGGAGTGGGAACGGTGGGTGGGGACAGGGAGAGGGGACGGGGAGAGGGGACGGTTAGTGAGGTCGGTGAGTGGGGACGGTGAGTGGGGACGGGGAGTGGGGACGGGGAGTGGGGACGGGGAGTGGGGACGGGGAGTGGGGTGGGGGAGTGGGGTGGGGGAGTGGGGATGGGGATTGGGGACGGTTAGTGGGGACGGTTAATGGGGGCAGGGAGTGGGGACGGTTAGTTGGGGTGGGGAGTGGGGACGGGGAGTGGGGACTGGGAGTGGAGACGGGGAAAGGGGACAGTTAGAGGGGGCGGTGAGTTGGGACGGTTAGTGGGGGCGGGGAGTGGGGACGGGGAGTGGGGACTGGGAGTGGAGACGGGGAGTGGAGATGGGGAAAGGGGACAGTTAGAGGGGGCGGGGAGTTGGGACGGTTAGTGGGGGCGGGGAGTGGGGACGGTTAGATGGGGCGGGGAGTTGGGACGGTTAGCGGGGGCGGGGAGTGGGGGCGGGGAGTGGGTAGGGGAGTTGGGACGGTTAGTGGGGGCGGAGAGTGGGGAGCGGGGTGTGGGGAGCGGGGAGTGGGGACGGTCAGTGGGAACGGGGAGTGGGGACGGGGACTGCGGACGGCGAGTGGGGACGGGGAGTGGGGACGGGGAGTGGGGACAGAGAGTGGGGACGGCGAGTGAGGTCGGGCGTCGTGACGGGGCGTGGGGACGGGGAGTGGGAACGGGGAGTGGAGACGGGGAGAGGGGACGGTTAGATGGTGCGGGGAGTTGGGACGGTGAGTGGGGGCGGGGAGTGGGTAGGGGAGTTGGGACGGTTAGTGGGGGTGGGGAGTGGGGGCAAGGAGTGGGGACGGTGAGTGGGGACAGGGAGAGGGGAAGGGGAGTGGGGACGGGGAGTGGGGACGGGGAGAGGGGACGGGGAGTGGGGACGGAGAGTGGGGACGGAGAGTGGGGACGGCGAGTGAGGACGGCGAGTGGGGACGGGGCGTGGGGGCGTGGCGTGAGGTCGGGGCGTGGGGGCGGGGCGTGGGGGCGGGGCGTGAGGTCGGGGCGTGGGGACGGGGCGTGGGGACGGGGCGTGGGGACGGGGAGTGGAGACGGGGAAAGGGGACAGTTAGAGGGGGCGGGGAGTTGCGACGGTCAGTGGGGACGGTTAGTGGGGGCGGAGAGTGGGGACGGGGAGTGGGGACGGGGAGTGGGGACGGGGAGTGGGGACGGCGAGTGGGGACGGCGAGTGGGGACGGCGAGTGGGGGCGGGGCGTGGGGGCGTGGCGTGAGGTCGGGGCGTGGGGGCGGGGCGTGGGGGCGGGGCGTGGGGGCGGGGAGTGGGGGCGGGGAGTGGTGGCGGGGAGTGGTGGCGGGGAGTGGTGGCGGGGGGTGGTGGCGGGGGGTGGGGACGGGGCGTGGGGACGGGGCGTGGGGAGTCGGAGTGGGGAGTCGGAGTGGGGAGTCGGAGTGGGGAGTCGGAGTGGGGACAGTTAGTGGGGGCGGGGAGTGGGGGTCGGGGAGTGGGGGGCGGGGAGTGGGGACGGGGTGTGGGAACGGGGAGTGGGGGCGGGGAGTGGGGGCGGGGAGTGGGGGCGGGGCGTGGGGGCGGTGCGTGGGGGCGGGGCGTGGGGGCGGGGCGTGGGGGCGGGGAGTGGGGGCGGGGAGTGGGGGCGGGGAGTGGGGTCGGGGAGTGGGGGCGGGGAGTGGGGGAGGGGAGTGGGGGCGGGGAGTGGGGGCGGGGAGTGGCACGGGGAGTGGGGGCGGGGAGTGGGGGCGGGGAGTGGGGGCGGGGAGTGGGGGCGGGGAGTGGGGGCGGGGAGTGGGGGCGGGGTGTGGGGAAGGGGGGTGGGGACGGGGAGTTGGGACGGGGGGTGGGGACGGGGGGTGGGGTCGGGGCGTGAAGAGTCGGAGTGGGGAGTCGGAGTGGGGAGGATGAGTGGGGAGGGTGAGTGGGGAGGGTGAGTGGGGAGGGTGAGTGGGGAGGGTGAGTGGGGAGGGTGAGTGGGGAGTGTGAGTGGGGAGTGTGAGTGGGGAGGGGGAGAGGGGAGGGGGAGAGGGGAATGGGGAGAGGGGAATGGGGAGAGGGGACGGTTAATGGGGTCGGGGAGTGGGGATGGTGAGTGGGGACGGTGAGTGGGGACGGTGAGTGGGGACGGTGAGTGGGGACGGTGAGTGGGGTCGGGGAGTGGGGACGGTTAATGGGGACGGTTAATGGGGGTGGGGAGTGGGGACAGTTAGTCGGGGCGGGGAGTGGGGGCGAGGATTGGGGACGGTGGGTGGGGACGGTGGGTGGGGACGGGGAGTGGGGACGGGGAGTGGGGACGGGGAGTGGGGACGGAGAGTGGGGATGGCGAGTAAGGTCGGGCGTGGGGACGGGGCGTGGGGACGGGGAGTGGGGACGGGGAGTGGGGAGGGGGAGTGGGGACGGGGAGTGGAGACGGGGATAGGGGACAGTTAGATGGGGCGGGGAGTTGGGACGGTTGCGGGGGCGGGGAGTGGGGGCGGGGATTGGGGGCGGGGAGTGGGTAGGGGAGTTGGGACGGTTAGTGGGGGCGGGGAGTGGGGAGCAGGGAGTGGGGACGTTCAGTGGGGACGGGGAGTGGGGACGTGGAGTGGGGGCGGGGCGTGGGGGCGGGGCGTGGGGGCGGGGAGTGGGGGCGGGGAGTGGGGGCGGGGAGTGGGGGCGGGGAGTGGGGGCAGGGAGTGGGGGCAGGGAGTGGGGTCGGGGAGTGGGGTCGGGGGTCGGGGGGTGGGGACGGGGAGTGGGGGCGGGGAGTGTGGGCGAGGAGTGGGGAGGGTGGGTGGGGACGGGGCGTGGGGACGGGGAGTGGGGACGGAGAGTGGGGACGGAGAGTGGGGACGGAGAGTGAGGTCGGGCGTAGTGACGGGGCGTGGGGATGGGGAGTGGGGACGGGGAGTGGAGACGGGGAGAGGGGACGGTTAGATGGGGCGGGGAGTTGGGACGGTTAGCGGGGGTGGGGAGTGGGGGCGGGGAGTGGGTAGGGGAGTTGGGACGTGCAGTGGGGACGGGCAGTGGGGACGGTTAGTGGGGGCGGGGAGTGGGGAGCGGGGAGTGGGGAGCGGGGAGTGGGGAGCGGGGAGTGGGGACGGTCAGTGGGAACGGGGAGTGGGGACGGGGACTGGGGACGGCGAGTGGGGACGGGGAGTGGGGACAGAGAGTGGGGACGGCGAGTGAGGTCGGGCGTTGTGACGGGGCGTGGGGACGGGGAGTGGGAACGGGGAGTGGAGACGGGGAGAGGGGACGGTTAGATGGGGCGGGGAGTTGGGACGGTTAGCGGGGACGGTTAGCGGGGGCGGGGAGTCGGGGCGGGGAGTGGGGGCGGGGAGTTGGGACGGTTAGTGGGGGCGGGGAGTGGGGAGCGCTGAGTGGGGACGGTCAGTGGGGACGGGGAGTGGGGACGGGCAGTGGGGACGGGGAGTGGGGACGGGGAGTGGGGACGGGGAGTGGGGACGGCGAGTGGGGAGTCTGAGTGGGGAGTCTGAGCGGGGAGTCTGAGCGGGGAGTCTGAGCGGGGAGTCTGAGCGGGGAGTCTGAGTGGGGAGTCTGAGTGGGGAGTCTGACTGGGGAGTCTGAGTGGGGACGGGGAGTGGGGAGGGTGAGTGGGGAGGGTGAGTGGGGAGGGTGAGTGGGGACGGGGAGTGGGGACGGGGAGTGGGGACGGGGAGTGGGGACGGGGAGTGGGGACGGGGAGTGGGGACGGGGAGAGGGGACGGTTAGTGGGGTCGGGGAGTGGGGACGGTGAGTTTGGACGGTGAGTGGGGACGGTGAGTGGGGACGGTGAGTGGGGACGGTGAGTGGGGACGGGGATTGGGGACGGTTAGTGGGGACGGTTAGTGGGGACGGTTAATGGGGGCGGTTAATGGGGGCGGGGAGTGGGGACGGTTAGTGGGGTGGGGAGTGGGGGCAAGGAGTGGGGACGGTGGGTGGGGCCGGTGGGTGGGGACAGGGAGTGGGGACGGGGGGTGGGGACGGGGAGTGGGGACGGAGAGTGGGGACGGCGAGTGGGGACGGCGAGTGAGGTCGGGCGAGGGGACGGGGAGTGGTGACAGGGAGTGGAGACGGGGAAAGGGGACAGTTAGAGGGGGCGGGGAGTTGGGACGGTTAGTGGGGGCGGGGAGTGGGGAGCGGGGAATGGAAACATGGAGTGGAGACGGGGATAGGGGACAGTTAGATGGGGCGGGGAGTTGGGACGGTTTGCGGGGGCGGGGAGTGGGGGCGGGGAGTGGGGGCGGGGAGTGGGTAGGGGAGTTGGGACGGTTAGTGGGGGCGGGGAGTGGGGAGCGGGGAGTGGGGACGGTCAGTGGGGACGGGGAGTGGGGACGTGGAGTGGGGACGTGGAGTGGGGGCGGGGCGTGGGGGCGGGGCGTGGGGGCGGGGCGTGGGGGCGAGGCGTGGGGGCGGGGAGTGGGGGGCGGGGAGTGGGGGCGGGGAGTGGGGGCGGGGAGTGGGGGCGGGGAGTGGGGGCGGGGAGTGGGGGCGGGGAGTGGGGTCGGGGGGTGGGGTCGGGGGGTGGGGACGGGGAGTGGGGACGGGGAGTGGGGACGGGGAGTGGGGGCGGGGCGTGGGGACGGGGCGTGGGGACGGGGCGTGGGGACGGGGAGTGGGGACGGAGAGTGGGGACGGAGAGTGGGGACGGAGAGTGGGGACGGAGAGTGAGGTCGGGCGTAGTGACGGGGCGTGGGGATGGGGAGTAGGGACGGGGAGTGGAGACGGGGAGAGGGGACGGTTAGATGGGGCGGGGAGTTGGGACGGTTAGCGTGGGCGGGGAGTGGGCGCGGGGAGTGGGTAGGGGAGTTGGGACGGTTAGTGGGGACGGGCAGTGGGGACGGTTAGTGGGGGCGGGGAGTGGGGAGCGGGGAGTGGGGAGCGGGGAGTGGGGACGGTCAGTGGGAACGGGGAGTGGGGACGGGGACTGGGGACGGCGAGTGGGGACGGGGAGTGGGGACAGAGAGTTGGGACGGCGAGTGAGGTCGGGCGTTGTGACGGGGCGTGGGGACGGGGAGTGGGAACGGGGAGTGGAGACGGGGAGAGGGGACGGTTAGATGGGGCGGGGAGTTGGGACGGTTAGCGGGGGCGGGGAGTGGGGGCGGGGAGTGGGTAGGGGAGTTGGGACGGTTAGTGGGGGCGGGGAGTGGGGAGCGCTGAGTGGGGACGGTCAGTGGGGACGGGGAGTGGGGACGGGCAGTGGGGACGGGGAGTGTGGGACGGGGAATGGGGACGGGGAGTGGGGACGGGGAGTGGGGACGGCGAGTGGGGACGGCGAGTGGGGACGGCGAGTGGGGAGTCTGAGTGGGGAGTCTGAGTGGGGAGTCTGAGTGGGGAGTCTGAGTGGGGACGGGGAGTGAGGACGGGGAGTGAGGACGGGGAGTGGGGACGGGGAGTGGGGACGGGGAGTGGGGAGGGTGAGTGGGGAGGGTGAGTGGGGAGGGTGAGTGGGGAGGGTGAGTGGGGACGGGGAGTGGGGAGGGTGAGTGGGGAGGGTGAGTGGGGACGGGGAGTGGGGACGGGGAGTGGGGACGGGGAGTGGGGACGGGGAGAGGGGACGCTTAGTGGGGTCGGGGAGTGGGGACGGTGAGTGGGGACGGTGAGTGGGGACGGTGAGTGGGGACGGTGAGTGGGGACGGGGATTGGGGACGGTTAGTGGGGACGGTTAATGGGGACGGTTAATGGGGGCGGGGAGTGGGGACGGTTAGTGGGGTGGGGAGTGGGGGCAAGGAGTGGGGACGGTGGGTGGGGCCGGTGGGTGGGGACAGGGAGTGGGGACGGGGGGTGGGGACGGGGAGTGGGGACGGGGAGTGGGGACGGCGAGTAAGGTCGGGCGTGGGGACGGGGAGTGGGGACAGGGAGTGGAGATGGGGAAAGGGGACAGTTAGAGGGGGCGGGGAGTTGGGACGGTTAGTGGGGGCGGAACGTGTGGGCGGGGCGTGTGGGCGGGGCGTGGGGGCGGGGCGTGGGGGCGGGGAGTGGGGGCGGGGTGTGGGGGCGGGGAGTGGGGGCGGGGAGTGGGGTCGGGGGGTGGGGACGGGGGGTGGGGACCGGGGGTGGGGACCGGGGGTGGGGACCGGGGGTGGGGACGGTGAGTGGGGACGGGGAGTGGGGACGGGGAGTGGGGATGGTTAATGGGGACGGTTAATGGGGGCGGGGAGTGGGGACAGTTAGTGGGGGCGAGGAGTGGGGACGGTGGGTGGGGACGGGGAGTGGGGACGGGGAGTGGGGACGTGGAGTGGGGACGGGGAGTGGGGACGGAGAGTGGGGACGGTGAGTGAGGTCGGGCGTGGGGACGGCGCGTGGGGACGGGGAGTGGGGACGGGGAGTGGGGAGGGAGAGTGGAGAAGTGGAGAGGGGACAGTTAGATGGGGCGGGGAGTTGGGACGGTTTGCGGGGGCGGGGAGTGGGGGCGGGGAGTGGGTAGGGGAGTTGGGACGGTTAGTGGGGGCGGGGAGTGGGGAGCGGGGAGAGGGGACGGTCAGTGGGGACGGGGAGTGGGGGCGGGGCGTGGGGGCTGGGCGTGGGGGCGGGGAGTGGGGGCGGGGGGTGGGGACGGGGAGTGGGGACGGGGAGTGGGGACGGGGCGTGGGGACGGGGAGTGGGGACGGGGAGTGGGGACGGGGAGTGGGGACGGGGAGTGGGGACGGGGAGTGGGGACGGAGAGTGGGAACGGGGAGTGGGGAGTCTGAGTGGGGAGTCTGAGTGGGGAGTCTGAGTGGGAAGTCTGAGTGGGGAGTCTGATTGGGGAGTCTGAGTGGGGACGGGGAGTGGGGACGGGGAGTGGGGACGGGGAGTGGGGAGGGTGAGTGGGGAGGGTGAGTGGGGACGGGGAGAGGGGACGGGGAGAGGGGACGGTTAGTGGGGCCGGGGAGTGGGGACGAGGAGTGGGGACGGTGAGTGGGGACGGTGAGTGGGGACGGGGAATGTGGGCGGGGAGTGGGGACGGGGAGTGGGGACGGTTAGTGGGGACGGTTAATGGGGGCGGGGAGTGGGGACGGTTAGTGGGGGTGGGGAGTGGGGGCAAGGAGTGGGGACGGTGAATGGGGACAGGGAGAGGGGACGGTGAGTGGGGACGGGGAGTGGGGACGGGGAGTGGGGACGGGGAGTGGGGACGGGGAGTGGGGACGGGGAGTGGGGACGGAGAGTGGGGACGGAGAGTGGGGACGGAGAGTGGGGACGGAGAGTGGGGACGGCGAGTGAGGTCGGGCGTGGGGACGGGGCGTGGGGACGGGGCGTGGGGACGGGGCGTGGGGACGGGGCGTGGGGACGGGGTGTGGGGACGGGGAGTGGAGACGGGGAAAGGGGACAGTTAGAGGGGGCGGGGAGTTGCGATGGTCAGTGGGGGCGGGGAGTGGGGACGGTTAGTGGGGGCGGAGAGTGGGGACGGGGAGTGGGGACGGGGAGTGGGGACGGGGAGTGGGGACGGGGTGTGGGGGCGGGGAGTGGGGGCGGGGAGTGGGGGCGGGGCGTGGGGGCGGGGCGTGGGGGCGGGGAGTGGGGGCGGGGAGTGGGGGCGGGGAGTGGGGGCGGGGAGTGGTGGCGGGGAGTGGTGGCGGGGGTGTGGGGGGTGCGGGGCGTGGGGAGTCGGAGTGGGGAGTCGGAGTGGGGAGTCGGAGTGGGGAGTCGGAGTGGGGAGTCGGAGTGGGGACGGGGAGTGGGGACGGGGAGTGGGATGGGGAGTTGGGACAGTTAGTGGGGGCGGGGAGTGGGGAGCGGGGAGTGGGGACGGTCAGTGGGGACGTGGTGTGGGGGCGGGGAGTGGTGGCGGGGAGTGGGGGCGGGGAGTGGGGGCGGGGCGTGGGGGCGGGGAGTGGGGGCGGGGAGTGGGGGCGGCGAGTGGGGGCGGGGAGTGGGGGCGGGGAGTGCGGGCGGGGAGTGGGGGAGGGGAGTGGGGGAGGGGAGTGGGGGCGGGGAGTGGGGGCGGGGAGTGGGGGCGGGGAGTGGGGGCGGGGAGTGGGGACGGGGAGTGGGGACGGGGGTGGGGTCGGGGCGTGGGGTCGGGGCGTGGGGACGGGAGTGGGAACGGGGAGTGGGAACGGGGAGTGGGAACGGGGAGTGGGGAGTCTGAGTGGGGAGTCTGAGTGGGGAGTCTGAGTGGGGAGTCGGAGTGGGGAGTCGGAGTGGGGAGTCGGAGTGGGGAGTCAGAGTGGGGAGTCAGAGTGGGGAGGGGGAGTGGGGAGGGGGAGTGGGGGAGGGTGAGTGGGGAGGGTGAGTGGGGAGGGGGAGAGGGGAATGGAGAGGGGAATGGGGAGAGGGGAATGGGGAGAGGGGATGGTTAATGGGGTCGGGGAGTGGGGACGGGGAGTGGGTCGGTGAGTGGGGACGGGGAGTGGGGACGGGGAGTGGGGACGGTTAATGGGGACGGTTAATGGGGACGGTTAATGGGGACGGTTAATGGGGGTGGGGAGTGTGGACAGTTAGTCGGGGCGGGGAGTGGGGGCGAGGATTGGGGACGGTGGGTGGGGATGGTGGGTGGGGACGGGGAGTGGGGACGGGGAGTTGGGGACGGAGAGTGGGGACGGAGAGTGGAGAAGGCGAGTAAGGTCGGGCGTGGGGACGGGGCGTGGGGACGGGGAGTGGAGACGGGGAGTGGGGAGGGGGAGTGGGGACGGGGAGTGGAGACGGGGATAGGGGACAGTTAGATGGGGCGGGGAGTTGGGACGGTTTGCGGGGGCGGGGAGTGGGGGCGGGGAGTGGGTAGGGGAGTTGGGACGGTTAGTGGGGGCGGGGAGTGGGGAGCGGGGAGTGGGGACGGTCAGTGGGGACGGTCAGTGGGGGCGGGGCGTGGGGGCGGCGTGGGGGCGGGGCGTGGGGGCGGGGCGTGGGGGCGGGGAGTGGGGGCGGGGAGTGGGGGCGGGGAGTAGGGGCGGGGAGTGGGGGTGGGGAGTGGGGTCGGGGGGTGGGGTCGGGGGGTGGACGGGGAGTGGGGGCGGGGAGTGTGGGCGAGGAGTGGGGACGGTGGGTGTGGACGGTGGGGTGGGGACGGGGAGTGGGGACGGAGAGTGGGGACGGAGAGTGGGGACGGAGAGTGAGGTCGGGCGTAGTGACGGGGCGTGGGGATGGGGAGTGGAGACGGGGAGAGGGGACGGTTAGATGGGGCGGGGAGTTGGGACGGTTAGCGGGGGCGGGGAGTGGGGGCGGGGAGTGTGTAGGGGAGTTGGGACGGTTAGTGGGGACGGGGAGTGGGCACGGGCAGTGGGGACGGGGAGTGGGGACGGGGAAAGGGGACAGTTAGAGGGGGCGGGGAGTTGCGACGGTCAGTGGGGGCGGGGAGTGGGGACGGTTAGTGGGGGCGGAGAGTGGGGAAGGGGAGTGGGGACGGGGAGTGGGGACGGGGTGTGGGGCGGGGGAGTGGGGGCGGGGCGTGGGGGCGGGGAGTGGGGGCGGGGAGTGGGGGCGGGGAGTGGGGGCGGGAGTAGTGGGGGGGCGGGGAGTGGGGGCGGGGAGTGGTGGCGGGGTGTGGTGGCGGGGTGTGGGGGCGGGGGGTGGGGACGGGGAGTGGGGACGGGGCGTGGGGACGGGGCGTGGGGAGTCGGAGTGGGGAGTCGGAGTGGGGAGTCGGAGTGGGGAGTCAGAGTGGGGAGTCGGAGTGGGGAGTTGGAGTGGGGAGTCGGAGTGGGGAGTCGGAGTGGGGACGGGGAGTTGGGACAGTTAGTGGGGGCGGGGAGTGGGGAGCGGGGAGTGGGGACGGTCAGTGGGGACGGGGTGTGGGGACGGGGTGTGGGGACGGGGGAGTGGGGGCGGGGAGTGGGGGTGGGGAGTGGGGGCGGGGAGTGGTGGCGGGGAGTGGTGGCGGGGGGTGGGTGCGGGGCGTGGGGAGTCGGAGTGGGGAGTCGGAGTGGGGAGTCGGAGTGGGGAGTCGGAGTGGGAGTCGGAGTGGGGAGTCGGAGTGGGGACGGGGAGTGGGGACGGGGAGTGGGATGGGGAGTTGGGACAGTTAGTGGGGGCGGGGAGTGGGGGAGCGGGGAGTGGGGACGGTCAGTGGGGACGTGGTGTGGGGGCGGGGAGTGGTGGCGGGGAGTGGGGGCGGGGAGTGGGGGGCGGGGGCGTGGGGGCGGGAGTGGGGGCGGGGAGTGGGGCGGCGAGTGGGGGCGGGGAGTGGGGGCGGGGAGTGCGGGCGGGGAGTGCGGGCGGGGAGTGCGGGCGGGGAGTGGGGGAGGGAGTGGGGCGGGGAGTGGGGGCGGGGAGTGGGGGCGGGGAGTGGGGACGGAGAGTGGGGACGGAGAGTGGAGAAGGCGAGTAAGGTCGGGCGTGGGGACGGGGCGTGGGGACGGGGAGTGGAGACGGGGAGTGGGGAGGGGGAGTGGGGACGGGGAGTGGAGACGGGGATAGGGGACAGTTTGATGGGGCGGGGAGTTGGGACGGTTTGCGGGGGCGGGGGAGTGGGGGCGGGGAGTGGGTAGGGGAGTTGGGACGGTTAGTGGGGGCGGGGAGTGGGGAGCGGGGAGTGGGGACGGTCAGTGGGGACGGTCAGTGGGGGCGGGGCGTGGGGGCGGGGCGTGGGGGCGGGGCGTGGGGGCGGGGAGTGGGGGTGGGGAGTGGGGGCGGGGAGTAGGGGCGGGGAGTGGGTCGCGGGGTGGGGTCGGGGGGTGGGGACGGGGAGTGGGGGCGGGGAGTGTGGGCGAGGAGTGGGGACGGTGGGTGTGGACGGTGGGTGGGGACGGGGAGTGGGGACGGAGAGTGGGGACGGAGAGTGGGGACGGAGAGTGAGGTCGGGCGTAGTGACGGGGCGTGGGGATGGGGAGTGGAGACGGGGAGAGGGGGACGGTTAGATGGGGCGGGGAGTTGGGACGGTTAGCGGGGGCGGGGAGTGGGGGCGGGGAGTGTGTAGGGGAGTTGGGACGGTTAGTGGGGATGGGGAGTGGGCACGGGCAGTGGGGACGGGGAGTGGGGACGGGGAAAGGGGACAGTTAGAGGGGGCGGGGAGTTGCGACGGTCAGTGGGGGCGGGGAGTGGGGACGGTTAGTGGGGGCGGAGAGTGGGGAAGGGGAGTGGGGACGGGGAGTGGGGACGGGGCGTGGGGGCGGGGAGTGGGGGCGGGGCGTGGGGGCGGGGAGTGGGGCGGGGAGTGGGGGCGGAGTGGGGCGGGAGTGGGGGCGGGGAGGTGGGGCGGGGAGTGGTGGCGGGGAGTGGTGGCGGGGGGTGGGGGCGGGGGGTGGGGAGCGGGGAGTGGGGACGGGGCGTGGGACGGGGCGTGGGGAGTCGGAGTGAGTGGGTGGGAGAGTGGAGTCGGAGTGGGGGAGTCGGAGTGGGGAGTCAGGAGTGGGGAGTCGGAGTGGGAGTCGGAGTGCGGGAGTGGGGACGGGGAGTTGGGACAGGTAGTGGGGAGGAGCGGGAGTGGGGACGGGGTCAGTGGGGACGGGGTGTGGGGACGGGGTGTGGGGACGGGTGTGGGGACGGGGAGGGGGGGGTGGGGGCGGGGAGTGGGTGAGGGGAGTGGGGGCGGGGAGTGGGGGCGGGGAGTGGGCGCGGGGAGTGGGGGCGGGGAGTGGGGGAGGGGAAGTGGGGGCGGGGAGTGGGGGCGGGGAGTGGGGGCGGGGAGTGGGGGCGGGGAGTGGGGGCGGGGAGTGGGGGCGGGGGGTGGGGGCGGGGGGTGGGGACGGGGGGTGGGGACGGGGAGTGGGGACGGGGGGTGGGGTCGGGGCGTGGGGTCGGGGCGTGGGGACGGGGCGGTGGGGACGGGGAGTGGGAACGGGGAGTGGGAACGGGGAGTGGGGAGTCTGAGTGGGGAGTCGGAGTGGGGAGTCGGAGTGGGGAGTCGGAGTGGGGAGTCGGAGTGGGGAGGGGGAGTGGGGAGGGTGAGTGGGGAGGGTGAGTGGGGAGGGGGAGAGGGGAGGGGGAGAGGGGAATGGGGAGAGGGGAATGGGGAGAGGGGAATGGGGAGAGGGGACGGTTAATGGGGTCGGGGAGTGGGGACGGGGAGTGGGGACGGTGAGTGGGGATGGGGAGTGGGGACGGGGAGTGGGGACGGTTAATGGGGACGGTTAATGGGGGTGGGGAGTGGGGACAGTTAGTCGGGGCGGGGAGTGGGGGCGAGGATTGGGGACGGTGGGTGGGGACGGTGGGTGGGGACGGAGAGTGAGGACGGGGAGTGGGGACGGGGAGTGGGGACGGAGAGTGGGGATGGCGAGTAAGGTCGGGCGTGGGGACGGGGCATGGGGACGGGGCGTGGGGACGGGGAGTGGGGAGGGGGAGTGGGGACGGGGAGTGGAGACGGGGGTAGGGGACAGTTAGATGGGGCGGGGAGTTGGGACGGTTTGCGGGGGCGGGGAGTGGGGGCGGGGAGTGGGGGCGGGGAGTGGGTAGGGGAGTTGGGACGGTTAGTGGGGGCGGGGAGTGGGGAGCGGGGAGTGGGGACGGTCAGTGGGGACGGGGAGTGGGGGCGGGGCGTGGGGGCGGGGCGTGGGGGCGGGGAGTGGGGGCGGGGAGTGGGGGCGGGGAGTGGGGGCGGGGAGTGGGGGCGGTGGGTGGGGTCGGGGGTGGGGACGGGGAGTGGGGGCGGGGAGTGGGGGCGGGGAGTGTGGGCGAGGAGTGGGGACGGTGGGTGGGGACGGGGAGTGGGGACGGAGAGTGGGGATGGAGAGTGGGGACGGAGAGTGAGGTCGAGCGTAGTGACGGGGCGTGGGGATGGGGAGTGGGGACGGGGAGTGGAGACGGGGAGAGGGGACGGTTAGATGGGGCGGGGAGTTGGGACGGTTAGCGGGGGCGGGGAGTGGGGGCGGGGAGTGGGTAGGGGAGTTGGGACGGTTAGTGGGGACGGGGAGTGGGCACGGGCAGTGGGGACGGGGAGTGGGGACGGGGAGTGGGGACGGGAGTGGGGACGGGGAGTGAGGACGTGGAGTGGGGACGTGGAGTGGGGACGGGGAGTGGGGAGGGTGAGTGGGGAGGGTGAGTGGGGAGGGTGAGTGGGGAGGGAGGGTGGGGAGGGTGAGTGGGGAGGGGGAGAGGGGACGGGGAGAGGGGACGGGGAGAGGGGACGGGGAGTGGGGACGGCGAGTGGGGACGGCGAGTGGGGACGGGGCGTGGGGACGGGGCGTGGGGACGGGGCGTGGGGACGGGGCGTGGGGACGGGGAGTGGAGACGGGGAGTAGAGATGGGGAGTGGGGACGTGGAGTGGGGACGGGGAGTGGGGAGTCTGAGTGGGGAGTCTGAGTGGGGAGTCTGAGTGGGGAGTCTGAGTGGGGAGTCTGAGTGGGGAGTCTGAGTGGGGGGTCTGAGTGGGGGGTCTGAGTGGGGAGTCTGAGTGGGGACGGGGAGTGGGGACGGGGAGTGGGGACGGGGAGTGGGGAGGGTGAGTGGGGAGGGTGAGTGGGGAGGGTGAGTGGGGAGGGTGAGTGGGGAGGGTGAGTGGGGACGGGGAGAGGGGACGGGGAGAGGGGACGGGGAGAGGGGACGGTTAGTGAGGTCGGGGAGTGGGGACGGTGAGTGGGGACTGTGAGTGGGGACGGTGAGTGGGGACGGGGAGTGGGGACGGGGAGTGGGGACGGGGAGTGGGGACGGGGAGTGGGGACGGGGAGTGGGGTGGGGGAGTGGGGACGGGGATTGGGGACGGTTAGTGGGGACGGTTAGTGGGGACGGTTAATGGGGGCAGGGAGTGGGGACGGTTAGTTGGGGTGGGGAGTGGGGGCAAGGAGTGGGGACGGTGGGTGGGGACGGTGGGTGGGGACAGGGAGTGGGGACGGGGAGTGTTGACGGAGAGTGGGGACGGCGAGTGGGGACGGCGAGTGAGGTCGGGCGTGGGGACGGGGTGTGGGGACGGGGAGTGGAGATGGGGAGTGGGGACGGTTAGATAGGGCGGGGAGTGGGGACGGTTAAATGGGGCGGGGAGTTGGGACGGTTAGCGGGGGCGGGGAGTGGGGGCGGGGAGTGGGGGCGGGGAGTGGGTAGGGGAGTTGGGACGGTTACTGGGGGCGGGGAGTGGGGAGCGGGGAGTGGGGACGGTCAGTGGGAACGGGGACTGGTGATGGCGAGTGGGGACGGGGAGTGGGGACGGAGAGTGGGGACGGCGAGTGAGGTCGGGCGTCGTGACGGGGCGTGGGGACGGGGAGTGGGGACGGGGAGTGGAGACGGGGAGAGGGGACGGTTAGATGGGGCGGGGAGTTATGACGGTTTGCGGGGGCGGGGAGTGGGGGCAGGGAGTGGGGGCGGGGAGTGGGTAGGGGAGTGGGTAGGGGAGTTGGGACGGTTAGTGGGGGCGGGGAGTGGGGAGCGCTGAGTGGGGAGCGCTGAGTGGGGAGCGCTGAGTGGGGACGGTCAGTGGGGACGGTCAGTGTGGACGGTCAGTGGGGACGGTCAGTGGGGACGGGGAGTGGGGACGGGGAGTGGGGACGGGGAGTGGGGAGTCTGAGTGGGGAGTCTGAGTGGGGAGTCTGAGTGGGGAGTCTGAGTGGGGAGTCTGAGTGGGGACGGGGAGTGGGGACGGGGAGTGGGGACGGTGAGTGGGGAGGGTGAGTGGGGACGGGGAGAGGTGATGGGGAGAGGGGACGGTGAGTGGGGACGGTGAGTGGGGACGGTGAGCGGGGAAGGGGAGCGGGGAAGGGGAGCGGGGAAGGGGAGCGGGGACGGGGAGCGGGGACGGGGAGCGGGGACGGGGAGCAGGGACGGGGAGCGGGGACGGGGAGCGGGTGCGGGGATTGGGGATGGTTAGTGGGGACGGTTAATGGGGGCGGGGAGTGGGGACGGTTAGTGGGGTGGGGAGTGGGGGCAAGGAGTGGGGACGGTGGGTGGGGAGGGTGGGTGGGGACAGGGAGTGGGGACAGGGAGTGGGGACAGGGAGTGGGGACGGGGAAAGGGGACAGTTAGATGGGGTGGGGAGTTGGGACGGATAGTGGGGACGGTTAGTGGGGGCGGGGAGTGGGGAGCGGGGAGTGTGGACGGTCAGTGGGGACGGGGTGTGGGGACGGGGTGTGGGGACGGGGAGTGGGGGCGGGGCGTGGGTGCGGGGCGTGAGTGCGGGGTGTGGGGGCGGGGAGTGGGGGCGGGGAGTGGGGGCGGGGGGTGGGGGCGGGGGGTGGGGACGGGGGGTGGGGACGGGGAGTGGGGACGGGGGGTGGGGTCGGGGCGTGGGGACGGGGAGTGGGAACGGGGAGTGGGAACGGGGAGTGGGGAGTCTGAGTGGGGAGTCGGAGTGGGGAGTCGGAGTGGGGAGTCGGAGTGGGGAGTCGGAGTGGGGAGGGGGAGTGGGGAGGGGGAGTGGGGAGGGTGAGTGGGGAGGGTGAGTGGGGAGGGTGAGTGGGGAGGGGGAGAGGGGAGGGGGGAGAGGGGAATGGGGAGAGGGGAATGGGGAGAGGGGAATGGGGAGAGGGGAATGGGGAGAGGGGACGGTTAATGGGGTCGGGGAGTGGGGACGGGGAGTGGGGACGGTGAGTGGGGACGGGGAGTGGGGACGGGGAGTGGGGACGGTTAATGGGGACGGTTAATGGGGGTGGGGAGTGGGGACAGTTAGTCGGGGCGGGGAGTGGGGGCGAGGATTGGGGACAGTGGGTGGGGACGGTGGGTGGGGACGGTGGGTGGGGACGGAGAGTGGGGACGGGGAGTGGGGACGGGGAGTGGGGACGGAGAGTGGGGATGGCGAGTAAGGTCGGGCGTGGGGACGGGGCGTGGGGACGGGGCGTGGGGACGGGGAGTGGGGAGGGGGAGTGGGGACGGGGAGTGGAGACGGGGATAGGGGACAGTTAGATGGGGCGGGAGTTGGGACGGTTTGCGGGGGCGGGGAGTGGGGGCGGGGAGTGGGTAGGGGAGTGGGTAGGGGAGTTGGGACGGTTAGTGGGGGCGGGGAGTGGGGAGCAGGGAGTGGGGACGGTCAGTGGGGACGGGGAGTGGGGGCGGGGCGTGGGGGCGGGGCGTGGGGGCGGGGAGTGGGGGCGGGGAGTGGGGGGCGGGGAGTGGGGGCGGTGGGTGGGGTCGGGGGTGGGGACGGGGAGTGGGGGCGGGGAGTGTGGGCGAGGAGTGGGGACGGTGGGTGGGGACGGGGAGTGGGGACGGAGAGTGGGGACGGAGAGTGGGGACGGAGAGTGAGGTCGGGCGTAGTGACGGGGCGTGGGGATGGGGAGTGGGGACGGGGAGTGGAGACGGGGAGAGGGACGGTTAGATGGGGCGGGGAGTTGGGACGGTTAGCGGGGGCGGGGAGTGGGGGCGGGGAGTGGGTAGGGGAGTTGGGACGGTTAGTGGGGACGGGGAGTGGGCACGGGGAGTGGGGACGGGGAGTGGGGACGGGGAGTGGGGACGGCGAGTGGGGACGTGGAGTGGGGACGTGGAGTGGGGACGGGGAGTGGGGACGGGGAGTGGGGAGGGTGAGTGGGGAGGGTGAGTGGGGAGGGGGAGAGGGGACGGGGAGAGGGGACGGGGAGAGGGGACGGGGAGTGGGGACGGCGAGTGGGGACGGCGAGTGGGGACGGGGCGTGGGGAAGGGGCGTGGGGACGGGGCGTGGGGAGCGGGGAGTGGGGACGGGGAGTGGGGGACGGGGAGTGGGGACGGGGAGTGGGGACGGGGAGTGGGGAGTCTGAGTGGGGAGTCTGAGTGGGGAGTCTGAGTGGGGAGTCTGAGTGGGGAGTCTGAGTGGGGAGTCTGAGTGGGGGGTCTGAGTGGGGGGTCTGAGTGGGGAGTCTGAGTGGGGACGGGGAGTGGGGACGGGGAGTGGGGAGGGTGAGTGGGGAGGGTGAGTGGGGAGGGTGAGTGGGGAGGGTGAGTGGGGACGGGGAGAGGGGACGGGGAGAGGGGACGGGGAGAGGGGACGGTTAGTGAGGTCGGGGAGTGGGGACGGTGAGTGGGGACGGTGAGTGGGGACGGGGAGTGGGGACGGGGAGTGGGGACGGGGAGTGGGGACGGGGAGTGGGGTGGGGGAGTGGGGACGGGGATTGGGGACGGTTAGTGGGGACGGTTAGTGGGACGGTTAATGGGGGGCAGGGAGTGGGGACGGTTAGTTGGGGTGGGGAGTGGGGGCAAGGAGTGGGGACGGTGGGTGGGGACGGAGGGTTGGGGACAGGGAGTGGGGACGGGGAGTGTTGACGGAGAGTGGGGACGGCGAGTGGGGACGGCGAGTGAGGTCGGGCGTGGGGACGGGGTGTGGGGACGGGGGAGTGGACGATGGGAGTGGAGATGGGGAGTGGGGACGGTTAGATAGGGCGGGGAGTGGGGACGGTTAGATGGGGCGGGGAGTTGGGACGGTTAGCGGGGGCGGGGAGTGGGGGCGGGGAGTGGGGGCGGGGAGTGGGTAGGGGAGTTGGGACGGTTACTGGGGGCGGGGAGTGGGGAGCGGGGAGTGGGGACGGTCAGTGGGAACGGGGACTGGTGATGGCGAGTGGGGACGGGGAGTGGGGACGGAGAGTGGGGACGGCGAGTGAGGTCGGGCGTCGTGATGGGGCGTGGGGACGGGGATTGGGGACGGGGAGTGGAGACGGGGAAAGGGGACGGTTAGATGGGGCGGGGAGTTATGACGGTTTGCGGGGGCGGGGAGTGGGGGCAGGGAGTGGGGGCGGGGAGTGGGTAGGGGAGTGGGTAGGGGAGTTGGGACGGTTAGTGGGGGCGGGGAGTGGGGAGCGCTGAGTGGGGAGCGCTGAGTGGGGAGCGCTGAGTGGGGACGGTCAGTGGGGACGGTCAGTGGGGACGGTCAGTGGGGACGGTCAGTGGGGACGGGGAGTGGGGACGGGCAGTGGGGACGGGGAGTGGGGACGGGGAGTGGGGAGTCTGAGTGGGGAGTCTGAGTGGGGGAGTCTGAGTGGGGAGTCTGAGTGGGGAGTCTGAGTGGGGACGGGGAGTGGGGACGGGGAGTGGGGAGGGTGAGTGGGGAGGGTGAGTGGGGACGGGGAGAGGTGATGGGGAGAGGGGACGGTGAGTGGGGACGGTGAGTGGGGACGGTGAGTGGGGACGGTGAGCGGGGAAGGGGAGCGGGGAAGGGGAGCGGGGAAGGGGAGCGGGGACGGGGAGCGGGGACGGGGAGCGGGGACGGGGAGCAGGGACGGGGAGCGGGACGGGGAGCGGGGACGGGAGCGGGTGCGGGGATTTGGGGACGGTAAGTGGGGACGGTTAATGGGGGCGGGGAGTGGGGACGGTTATTGGGGTGAGGAGTGGGGGCAAGGAGTGGGACGGTGGTGGGGACGGTGGGTGGGGACGGGGAGTGGGGACGGGGAGTGGGGACGGGGAGTGGGGACGGTGAGTGAGGTCGGGCGTGGGGACGGCGCGTGGGGACGGGGAAGGGGACGGCGCGTGGGGGACGGGGAGTGGGGTGGGGGAGTGGAGACGGGGAGAGGGGACAGTTAGATGGGGCGGGGAGTTGGGACGGTTTGCGGGGGCGGGGAGTGGGGGCCGGGGAGTGGGTAGGGGTTTTGGGACGGTTAGTGGGGCGGAGTGGGGGCGGGAGAGGGGGCGGGAGTGGGGAGCGGGAGTGGGTCGGAGTGGGGCGGGGAGTGGGGGCGGGGAGTGGGGGCGGGGCGTGGGGGCGGGGCGTGGGGCGGGGAGTGGGGGCGGGGAGTGGGGGCGGGGCGTGGGGACGGGGAGTGGGGACGGGGAGTGGGGACGGGGAGTGGGGACGGGGAGTGGGGACGGGGATTGGGGACGGGGATTGGGGACGGGGATTGGGAACGGGGAGTGGGGAGTCTGAGTGAAGAGTCTGAGTGAAGAGTCTGAGTGGGGAGTCTGAGTGGGGACGGGGAGTGGGGACAGGGAGTGGGGACGGGGAGTGGGGACGGGGAGTGGGGACGGGGACTGGGGAGGGTGAGTGGGGAGGGTGAGTGGGGACGGGGAGAGGGGACGGGGAGAGGGGACGGGGAGAGGGGACGGTTAGTGGGGTCGGGAGTGGGGACGGTGAGTGGGGACGGTGAGTGGGGACGGGGAGTGGGGATGGGGAGTGGGGACGGGGAGTGGGGACGGGGATTGGGGACGTGGATTGGGAACGGGGATTGGGAACGGGGAGTGGGGAGTCTGAGTGAAGAGTCTGAGTGGGGAGTCTGAGTGGGGACTGGGAGTGGGGACGGGGAGTGGGGGACGGGGAGTGGGGGAGGGTGAGTGGGGAGTGTGAGTGGGGACGGGGAGAGGGGACGGGGAGAGGGGGACGGGGAGAGGGGACGGTTAGTGGGGTCGGGGAGTGGGGACGGTGAGTGGGGGACGGTGAGTGGGGACGGTGAGTGGGGGTGGGGAGTGGGGCAAGGAGTGGGGACGGTGGGTGGGGACGGGGAGTGGGGACGGGGAGTGGGGACGGGGAGTGGGGACGGAGAGTGGGGACGGAGAGTGGGGACGGAGAGTGGGGACGGAGAGTGGTGGGGACGGGGAGTGGGGACGGAGAGTGGGGACTGCGAGTGAGGTCCGGCGTGGAGACGGGGCGTGGGGACGGGGCGTGGGGACGGGGCGTGGGGACGGGGCGTGGGGACGGGGCGTGGGGGACGGGGGAGTGGGGCCGGGGATTGGAGACGGGGAAAGGGGACAGTTAGAGGGGGCAGGGAGTTGCGACGGTTAGTGGGGGCGGGGAGTGGGGGCGGGGATGTGGGGGACGGTTAGTGGGGGCGGAGAGTGGGGAGCGGGTAGTGGGGACGGTCAGTGGGGACGGGGAGTGGGGACGGGGAGTGGGGACGGCGAGGGGGGGACGGCGAGGGGGGACGGCGAGGGGGGGACGGGGCGTGGGTGCGGGGCGTGGGGGCGGGGCATGGTGGCGCGGAGTGGGGGCGGGGGGTGGGGACGGGGCGTAGGGACGGGGGCGTCGGGACGGGGCGTGTGGACGGGGCGTGTGGACGGGGCGTGGGGAGTCTGAGTGGGGAGTCTGAGTGGGGAGTCGGAGTGGGGAGTCGGAGTGGGGAGTCGGAGTGGGGAGTCGGAGTGGGGAGTCGGAGTGGGGAGTCGGAGTGGGGAGTCGGAGTGGGGACGGAGAGTGGGTAGGGGAGTTGGGACGGTTAGTGGGGGCGGGGAGTGGGGGAGCGGGGAGTGGGGACGGTCAGTGGGGACGGTCAGCGTGGGGGACGGGGATGTGGGGACGGGGAGTGGGGGCGGGGAGTGGGGGCGGGGAGTGGGGGGCGGGAGTGGGGGGGGGGGCGGGGAGTGGGGGCGGGGAGTGGGGGCGGGGAGTGGGGGCGGGGGAGTGGGGCGGGGAGTGGGGACGGGGGGTGGGGACGGGGGTGGGACGGGGCGTGGGGGACTGGGGAGTGGGAACGGGGAGTGGGGAGTCGGAGTGGGGAGTCGGAGTGGGGAGTCGGAGTGGGGAGGGGGAGTGGGGAGGGGGAGTGGGGAGGGGGAGTGGGGAGGGAGAGTGGGGAGGGAGAGTGGGGAGGGGGAGTGGGGAGGGGGAGTGGGGAGGGGGAGTGGGGAGGGTGAGTGGGGAGAGTGAGTGGGGAGGGGGAGAAGGGACGGGGAGAGGGGAATGGGGAGAGGGGAATGGGGAGAGGGGCCGGTTAGTGGGGTCGGGGAGTGGGGACGAGGAGTGAGGACGGGGAGTGGGGACGGGGAGTGGGGACGGTTAATGGGGGTGGGGAGTGGGGACAGTTAGTCGGGGGCGGGGAGTGGGGACGGAGAGTGGGGACGGCGAGTGAGGTCGGGCGTGGGGACGGGCCGTGGGGACGGGGAGTGGCGACGGGGAGTGGGGAGGGGGAGTGGAGACGGGGATAGGGGACAGTTAGATGGGGCGGGGAGTGGGGGCGGGGAGTGGGTAGGGGAGTTGGGACGGATAGTGGGGGCGGGGAGTGGGGAGCGGGGAGTGGCGACGGTCAGTGGGGACGGGGAGTGGGGGCGGCGAGTGGGGGCGGCGAGTGGGGGGCGGCGAGTGGGGGCGGCGAGTGGGGGTGGCGCGTGGGGGCGGGGCGTGGGGGCGGGGCGTGGGGGCGGGGCGTGGGGGCGGGCGTGGGGGCGGGGAGTGGGGGCGGGGGGTGGGGGCGGGGGGTGGGGACGGGGGGGTGGGGACGGGGAGTGGGGGACGGGGGAGTGGGGACGGGGCGTGGGGACGGGGCGTGGGGACGGGGAGTGGGGACGGGGAGTGGGGACGGCTAGTGGGGAACGGGGATTGGGAACGGGGAGTGGGAACGGGGAGTGGGGGCGGGACGTGGGGGCGGGGAGTGGGGGCGGGGGGTGGGGGGGCGGGGGGGTGGGGACGGGGGGGTGGGGACGGGGAGTGGGGACGGGGAGTGGGGGACGGGGCGTGGGGAACGGGGCGTGGGGACGGGGAGTGGGGACGGGGAGTGGGGACGGCTAGTGGGAACGGGGATTGGGAACGGGGAGTGTGAACGGGGAGTGGGGAGTCTGAGTGGGAATCTGAGTGGGGAGTCTGAGTGGGAAGTCTGAGTGGGGAGTCTGAGTGGGGAGTCTGAGTGAGGAGGGTGAGTGGGGAGGGTGAGTGGGGAGGGTGAGTGGGGAGGGTGAGTGGGGAGAGTGAGTGGGGAGGGTGAGTGGGGAGGGTGAGTGGGGAGGGTGAGTGGGGGATGGTGAGTGGGGAGGGGGGAGAGGGGACGGGGAGAGGGGACGGTTAGTGGGGTAGGGGAGTGGGGACGGGGAATGGGGGCGGGGAGTGGGGACGGGGAGTGGGGACGGTTAGTGGGGACGGTTAATGGGGGCGGGGAGTGGGGATCGTTAGTGGGGACGGGGCGTGGGGACGGGGCGTGGGGACGGTGGGGTGGGGACAGGGAGAGGGGACGGGGAGTGGGGACGGAGACTGGGGACGGCGAGTGGGGACGGCGAGTGAGGACGGCGAGTGAGGATGGCGAGTGAGGTCGGGCGTGGGGACGGGGCGTGGGGACGGGGAGTGGGGACGGGGAAAGGGGACAGTTAGAGGGGGCGGGGAGTTGCGACGGTTAGTGGGGGCGGGGAGTGGGGGCGGGGAGTGGGGGCGGGGAGTGGGGACGGTTAGTGGGTAGGGAAGTTGGGACGGTTAGTGGGGAGCGGGGAGTGGGGAGCGGTCAGTGGGGACGGTCAGTGGGGACGGTCAGTGGGGACGGTCAGTGGGGACGGTCAGTGGGGGACAGTTAGTCGGGGCGGGGGAGTGGGGACGGCGAGTGGGGACGGGGCGTGGGGGCGGGCGTGGGGGCGGGGCGTGGGGGCGGGGCGTGGGGGCGGGGCGTGGGGGCGGGGCGTGGGGGCGGGGCGTGGGTGCGAAGAGTGGGGGCGGGGCGTGGTGGCGGGGGCGTGGGGGCGCGGAGTGGGGGCGGGGAGTGGGGGCGGGGAGTGGGGGCGGGGAGTGGGGGCGGGGCGTGGGGACGGAGAGTGGGGACGGGGCGTGGGGACGGGGCGTGGGGACGGGGCGTGGGGACGGGGCGTGGGGACGGGGCGTGTGGACGGGGCGTGTGGACGGGGCATGGGGACGGGGAGTGGGGAGTCTGAGTGGGGAGTCTGAGTGGGGAGTCTGAGTGGGGACGGGGAGTGGGGACGGGGAGTGGGGGCGGGGAGTGGGGACGGGGAGTGGGGACGGGGCGTGGGGGGCGGGGGAGTGGGGGCGGGGAGTGGGGACAGTTAGATGGGGCGGGGAGTTGGGACGGTTTGCGGGGCGGGGCGTGGGGCGGGGCGTGGGGGCGGGGCGTGGGGGCGGGGCGTGGGGGCCGGGCGTGGGGGGCCGTGCGTGGGGGCGGGGCGTGGGGGCGGGGAGTGGTGGCGGGGGGTGGTGGCGGGGAGTGGTGGCGGGGGGTGGGGGCGGGGGGTGGGGACGGGGGGTGGGGACGGGGCGTGGGGAGTCTGAGTGGGGAGTCTGAGTGGGGAGTCTGAGTGGGGACGGGGAGTGGGTAGGGGAGTTGGGACGGTTAGTGGGGGCGGTTAGTGGGGGTGGGGAGTGGGGGCGGGGGAGTGGGGGCGGGGAGTGGGGGGCGGGGAGTGGGGGCGGGGAGTGGGGTCGGGGAGTGGGGGAGGGGGAGTGGGGGCGGGGAGTGGGGGCGGGGGGTTGTGACGGGGGGTGGGGACGGGGCGTGGGGTCGGGGAGTGGGGTCGGGGCGTGGGGACGGTGAGTGGGAACGGGGAGTGGGGACTCTGAGTGGGGAGTCGGAGTGGGGAGGGGGAGTGGGGAGGGGGAGTGGGGAGGGGGAGGTGGGGGAGGGTGAGTGGGGAGGGTGAGTGGGGAGGGGGAGTGGGGAGGGGGAGAGGGGAGGGGGAGAGGGGAATTGGGAGAGGGGAATGCGGAGAGGGGAATGCGGAGAGGGGTCGGGGAGTGGGGACGGTGAGTGGGGACGGTGAGTGGGACGGTGAGTGGGGGCGGGGAGTGGGGACAGTTAGTGGGGGGAGGGGAGTGGGGACAGTTAGTCGGGGAGGGGAGTGGGGGCGAGGAGTGGGGACGGTGGGTGGGGACGGTGGGTGGGGACGGGGGGAGTGGGGACGGAGAGTGGGGACGGCGACTGAGGTCGGGCGTGGGGACGGGGAGTGGGGACGGGGAGTGGGGAGGGGGGAGGGGGGAGTGGGAGACGGGGAGAGGGGACAATTAGATGGGGCGGGGAGTTGGGATGGTTTGCGGGGGTAGGGAGTGGGGGGCGGGGCGTGGGGGCGGGGAGTGGGTAGGGGAGTTGGGACGGTTAGTGGGGGCGGGGAGTGGGGAGCGGGGAGTGGGGAGCGGGAGTGGGGAGTGGGGACGGTCAGTGGGGACGGGGTGGGGCGGGGAGTGGGGACGGGAGTGGGGGGCGGCGAGTGGGGGCGGCGAGTGGGGGCGGGGGCGTGGGGGCGGGGCGTGGGGGCGGGGCGTGGGGGCGGGGCGTGGGGGCGGGGGGTGGGGACGGGGCATGGGGACGGGGCGTGGGGACGGGGAGTGGGAACGGGGAGTGGGAACGGGGAGTGGGGAGTCTGAGTGGCGACGGGGAGTGGGGACGGGGAGTGGGGAGGGTGTGTGGGGAGGGTGTGTGGGGACGGGGGAGTGGGAATGGGGAGTGGGGACGGGGAGTGGGAACGGTTAGTGGGGACGGTTAGTGGGGACGGTCAATGGGGGCGGGGAGTGGGGACGGGGGAGTGGGGGTGGGGGAGTGGGGGCAAGGAGTGGGGACGGTTGGTGGGGACGGTGGGTGGGGACGGGAGAGGGGCCGGGGAGTGGGGCCGGGGGAGTGGGGACGGAGAGTGGGGACGGAGAGTGGGGACGGAGAGTGGGGATGGCGAGTGAGGTCGGGCGTGGGGACGGGGCGTGGGGACGGGGGCGTGGGGACGGGGAGTGGGGGACGGGGAAAGGGGACAGTTAGAGGGGGCGGGGAGTTGCGACGGTTAGTGGGGTCGGGGAGTGGGGACGGGGGAGTGAGGACGGGGAGTGGGGACGGGGAGTGGGGACGGTGAGTGGGGACGGGGAGTGGGGACGGGGAGTGGGAATGGTTAATGGGGGCGGGGAGTGGGGACAGTTAGTGGGGGCGAGCAGTGGGGACGGGGAGTGGGGACGGAGAGTGGGGACAGCGAGTGAGGTCGGGCGTGGGGACGGGGCGTGGGGGACGGGGAGTGGGGACGGGGAGTGGGGACGGGGAGTGGAGACGGGAAGAGGGGACAGTTAGATGGGGGCAGGGAGTTGGGACTGTTTGCGGGGGCAGGGAGTGGGTGCGAGGAGTGGGGGTGGAGAGTGGGTAGGGGAGTTGGGACGGTTAGTGGGGGCGGGGAGTGGGGAGCGGGGAGTGGGGACGGTCAGTGGGGACGGGGGAGTGGGGACGGGGAGTGGGGACGGGGAGTGGGGGGCGGCGAGTGGGGGCGGCGAGTGGGGGCGGGGAGTGGGGGGCGGCGAGTGGGGGGCGGCGAGTGGGGGCGGCGAGTGGGGGCGGCGAGTGGGGGCGGCGAGTGGGGGCGGCGAGTGGGGGCGGCGAGTGGGGGGGCGGCGAGTGGGGGCGGCGAGTGGGGGCGGCGAGTGTGGGCGGCGAGTATGGGCGGCGAGTGTGGGCGGCGAGTGGGGGGCGGCGAGTGGGGGGCGGGGCGTGGGGGCGGGGCGTGGGGGCGGGGAGTGGGGACGGGGAGTGGGGACAGGGGGTGGGGACGGGGAGTGGGGACGGGGAGTGGGGACGGGGAGTGGGGACGGTGCGTGAGGACGGGGAGTGGGGACGGGGAGTGGGGACGGGGAGTGGGAACGGGGAGTGGGAACGTGGAGTGGGAACGGGGAGTGGGGAGTCTGAGTGGGGAGTCTGAGTGGGGAGTCTGAGTGGGGAGTCTGAGTGGGGAGTCTGAGTGGCCAGTCTGAGTGGCCAGTCTGAGTGGGGAGTCTGAGTGGGGAGTCTGAGTGGGGGAGTCTGAGTGGGGACGGGGAGTGGGGACGGGGAGTGGGGACGGGGAGTGGGGAGGGTGAGTGGGGAGGGTGAGTGGGGAGGGTGAGTGGGGGACGGGGCGATGGGGACGGTGAGAGGGGACGGGGAGAGGGGACAGTTAGTGGGGTCGGGGAGTGGGGACGGTGAGTGTGGAGGGTGAGTGGGGAGGGTGAGTGGGGGCGGGGCGTGGGGGCGGGGAGTGGGGACGGGGAGTGGGGACAGGGGGGTGGGGACGGGGAGTGGGGACGGGGAGTGGGGACGGGGAGTGGGGACGGTGCGTGAGGACGGGGAGTGGGGACGGGGAGTGGGGACGGTGAGTGGGAACGGGGGAGTGGGAACGTGGAGTGGGAACGGGGAGTGGGGAGTCTGAGTGGGGAGTCTGAGTGGGGAGTCTGAGTGGGGAGTCTGAGTGGGGAGTCTGAGTGGCCAGGTCTGAGTGGCCAGTCTGAGTGGGGAGTCTGAGTGGGGAGTCTGAGTGGGGACGGGGAGTGGGGACGGGGAGTGGGGACGGGGAGTGGGGAGGGTGAGTGGGGAGGGTGAGTGGGGAGGGTGAGTGGGGACGGGGCAAGGGGACGGTGAGAGGGGACGGGGAGAGGGGACAGTTAGTGGGGTCGGGGAGTGGGGACGGTGAGTGGGTACAGTGAGACGGGACGGTGGGTGGGGACGGTGGATGGGGACGGTGGGTGGGGACGGGGAGTGGGGACAGGGAGTGGGGACGGAGAGTGGGGACGGAGAGTGGGGGACGGAGAGTGGGGGGGACGGAGTGTGGGGACGGCGAGTGAGGTCGGGCGTGGGGACGGGGCATGGGGACGGGGAGTGGGGACGGGGAGTGGAGACGGGGAAAGGGGACAGTTAGAGGGGGGCGGGGAGTTGCGACGGTTAGTGAGGGCGGGGAGTGGGGGGCGGGGAGTGGGGGCGGGGAGTGGGGGCGGGGAGTGGGGACGGTTAGTGGGTAGGGGAGTTGGGACGGTTAGTGGGGGCGGGGAGCGGGGAGTGGGGACGGTCAGTGCGGACGGTCAGTGGGGACGGTCAATGGGGACGGGGGAGTGTGGGGGGCGGGGAGTGGGGGCGGGGAGTGGGGGCGGGGAGTGGGGGCGGGGAGTGGGGGGCGGGGAGTGGGGGCGGCGAGTGGGGGCGGTGCGTGGGGGCGGGGCGTGGGGGCGGGGCGTGGGGGCGGGGCGTGGGGGCGGGCCGTGGGGGCGGGGCGTGGGGGCGGGGGAGTGGGGGCGGGGAGTGGGGGCGGGGAGTTGGGGCGGGGAGTGCGGGGGGCGGGGGGGTGGGGACGGGGGTGTGGGGACGGGGCGTGGGGACGGGGCGTGGGGAGTCTGAGTGGGGAGTCTGAGTGGGGTGAGACGGAGTGGGGAGACGGAGTGGGGAGACGGAGTGGGGAGACGGAA